>NC_051164.1:14819719-14939719 GCF_013339745.2 Dermacentor silvarum | reverse complement strand
TTAATACACGAGGCTATGTGGTGTAGCGCGAAGCAGGACGAGGGACACAGAGAAACGAGGCGAAGCGCTTACTGCCAACTGAATATCACGAAAGGAGTTGGCATTCTTGGGCAACGTCAGCGCCTACAGTGGGCGGTGATGGTATCTTGTTTTTATGTCGTTTTTCCTTCTGCTCTTTCCCATATATATAATAATTTCAGTCGGTAGTAAGCAAATGTCCTCGTTCATCTGTGTCCCTCGTCCTGCTTCGCGCTACACCGCATAGCCTCATGGAAAACCAACTAGCCCAAACCATCACCCTTCTTAAAACGCGACATTAGCAAATTTATCTCTGGGTCGTGACGTCACGACTAAACGTCGATGATGACAGTCACGACTGACATTTCGAGACCAACTTAAAGGGGTTGAGACATCAAATTTCTGGCTTGCGCGTTGTTTGTTTCAAACGTTTCTTATTGCTCCAGAAAGCATGATACACACTGGAAGGTTCATATATTCTCGGTAAATAATTTAATATCGCATTATTTATGTGCACCATTTTCGGTTTCGGTTTCTCGGCGCCGAGTTGGACAGTGACGTCACTGGCTAGGAAGCTTGGTCACGTGGGCCCACAAGGCTGTGACGCACGCACTGCTGCATCGTCTGCTCTCGCACACACGTTTTGTACCAGCGCAGGCAAACAAACCCACGCCGACAGTTGCCATCGCTAGCTGCGGCAGCTCCGATTCCGACAGCGTCTGCGTACGATGCAGCTTATACTGCTCTCTAGACTCGAGGCTTGCCCCGTGCTGTGGGTCACCGCTCATTGTACGTCACTCTAATGTGGTATGACGTCACTAAAACGCGTTACGCTTCCAACACAGTGACGTTGATAATAATCGCGCTAGCGATGGGTCTCGATCGTGAGAACGAGCATTTAGGCACTCTTTGGAAGCGAATTAAAATATATTTTAAACGTTTGCTGCGTCCAACACTTCATGTTGAGTGTCCTTACATACAGAGGAAGCCTACAGCAGGCCTTTTATACCCTCAAAATTTGGTGTCTCAACCCCTTTAAGTATCACATTGGAACAGAAGTGTCATCATCTTGCATGCAAGAAGCATATGGCAGAGTACCTACAACTTCGAAACTAAGTGGCAGAGTACTCATTTAGGGTGTATAGTAAATTACGCATTTCTGGACTACCGAAAGGCTACCTCTGACCGGATGTTTGGTAAACGAGAGACACAGAGAGACGCGAAACTGAAAGACGTGTGGCGACGCTCCCTTCGGGTTCCCGCACCAAAATCCTGTGACGTCACGTATTTTCACAGCCTCTACGCCTGTCTAGTTAAAGTGGTTATCAATAAATAAGGATCAGTTCACATCGATAGGTGGGATAACTACTCAACCGAGCAAATTTCGAAAACACTTTGTGCGCCAAAAATATCCAACAAAATACAAGAGCGTGTACGTCGAAATTATTGACGTCACAATGATGTAGCGACGCTGAGTTTTCGGCACGAAATTGAAACAAAGGCACGTTTCGCCTTCATAGTTTCTCCAGTAATAAAGAACCCTATCATTGATCAAATTTAACGATAATCAATAATAAGAGTGGCCAGAAGGAAGGCATAATGACTATTCCTGCGGTCCCTTACAAAAATGACACATGGTATTCAGATCTATGTATATAAACAGTCTATTGAGCAAAAAAAAAAAAAAACTAACAGAAACATAATTCACATAACTTTTGTAAGGCTAGCATTTAAAATATTATTGTTATTATTTTTCTTTCTTTCTGGGAATTTACGTGCCAAAACCAGTTCTGATTATGAGGCACGCCGTAGTGGAGGGCTCCGGATTAATTATTGTTATTGTTGGTGGTGGTGATGAAGTGGTGGTTGGTTTCTTGAAGTAGTATAGTAGTAGTAGTAGTATGCACCAATTATGAGTGAAAAAAAATCATGCATTAGTGTCAATGGCATCTCAACACAAAGTACATTGAATGCAGCGTAAAATCGATCAGAACACAACACGGGTCCTCTAACGGCATTTGTAAAGGCGGTGCAAGCAGCGCCTGCAGTGCCCGGTCACAGGTCACGTGGGAGCTGCGCGCACGGTGCAAGCAACCAGTTATTCGAATCCGGACGCAGCCGGGGTCGCGGACAACCCTTTGTTGCGCCGGACACACCTGGCGACCCCGGAGGCCGCCGCTCTGCTATAGCCGCAGTCTGCGCTGCCCTGAAAATAGCGAGCACGCTCTGCTATAGCATCGCATCAGAGGTGATCGGTGGAATATTTCTTTGCAGCGATGCGCGGGGCTACGCTTTCATTTGCAGCACGTTCGGGCAGGTTCGGCCAGTCTGCAGCCGCACGCACTGTTCCCGCCCACACGCGGAGTGCCAATGCGTCATTTCCGGTATCGAGGGGAGAGGAAAGGCGGATGACGGTAGACAGCCGGAAGTGCTCAAAGACTGGGACAGAGTGTGTGTGTGTGTGTGTGTGTGTGTGGGGGGGGGGGGGGGGAGTTGAAAGGGGCGTCGAGAAGCGAGATGAATGCGTTTGGTTACAGAGCAGCGCCACATGTCGAAAAGACAAGTGACCAGAATGTCCAGGTCCAGGTCCAGGTCCAGGAAAAAAAAAAAAAAACGTGACTGGACCGTCCGTCCATCTATATTTATGTCTGTTGTGTTATGTCCTGTTCTCCCAAACTCTATACTCGTTTTGTCCTGTCCGTCTGTTACAGCGAAGCTGTCTATGGCTAGGATCCGGGATTTTATGGCGTCCGCGCGGGAGAACTCTCCCCTAAAAAGTGAGAGTGAAAGAGCCAACAACAAAAGCAAACGCATATCGCCGATCAGGCGATCGGCGATATGCTCGGTTTAACGGCCACCTTTGTCTAAAATGATGCGTCTCTGCGTATGTATGACGCAGTGCGTGACGTAGAGTGCGCCTGATAAGGCGACCAAGGGGAATTTTTGGTGCCATTTCGCTCCACCGTTGCTTCATTCATTCGATCCACCGTCAGCCATTCATTGTATTACGTGACAGACGGATTTAATAACTGAGGTGATACGCGGATGTGTGTGCGTACCTATCGTGACGATGACCACCGTACCTTTGTTCAAAATTCTGTGCGACTTCTGTAAGGTGCGCTAAACAGCTTCGCTGGTCATCTACCTTCACAGAGTGGAACGGCTCATGAATTTTCTATTCTGATCTGCCGCCCTGATACGGTGACAGTGTGTTGTTCCTGCTGCACAATCTCTGTTCTGTATTTGCCTGTCTGTCCTGCTCTGTCCTTATCTAAAAAAAAAATTGATTTTTTATGAGCAGAAACCGCGATATGATTATGAGAGTGGGGACCTCTGGATTAATTCTGACCCCCTGGGGTTCCTTAACGTGTACCTATAAGTTTAAGTATACAAGCGTTTTTGCATTTCGCGCCAGTCGGAATGCGGCCGCTGCGGCCGGGAACTTGTGCTTAGCAAAGCAACGTCATAGCCACCACGGCGGGTCTGTCTCTGTACTGGTCTATAAATGTGTTTGTTCTGTCATGCATGTCAGTGCTGTCTATAGGTTCTGCTTTATTGTTTTCTGTCCTCTCCGTGCTGTTCTGCTCGCTGTTCTGTCTGTACCGCCTGCTCGTTCTGCACTTATTTGTCTATGTTTGTCCTGTATCGCTTGTTCTGTTCTTTTCTGCCTCTGCACGCTCTTCTGTTCCCGCTCCCCATTCTGCTGTCTGTCATTCTAGCGACAACTTCCAAGCAATACCGCAAGCGCTGTAAAATTGCGCATACAGGCGCTCTCCAAGACCGATTTCTGTGCCGAAATGCGCACGTCGCCATGCGACGCACTCTCGTTTTCGCCGTCTTCTCCGATTCCATTTTCTTTGCGCTTTCACCGAAGAGTTATCCGATTTGCATCGAGCGCACGCCCTGTGCAAAACAGCTACTCACCTTGACCAGCCGCAACCTTGAACGGGCCAACACCCCGCGCGAACATCGCATCCCACAGCTGCCGTTCGCGGCGTGCTTGTTTTTTACGCGTTGTAATTTTCGTATCCGAATGTATATGCGGCAAAACTGCGCATAACGCACTATCGTGTTTTGCTACTTCTCTTTACTTTGTAGTTTTATATTGCATTTTTACCTTCCACTTCCAGCAAAAAGCTTCACCTGCCGAGAAGGGAAGGAATCACGTGAAGCAAATAAAGAGGGCAACGCTTTTTTCTTCAATTTATTGCCGACAGTAAGAAGACATTAAACATGACCGCAGAGGGTAGTGATATATGTGGTACTTCGAAAAAAAAAAAACGCGGAGAGCCTATGACCAGTCCTGGATTTCATTTTGCCCAGAGAAGATAAACAGTTAGGCTCACGGCTACCTTGCTCTATAGGACGCGTGGAGGTAAACATTAGAACGGCCGTCTATACATTTGTTGCTGCATATTGCCACGAGCCATAGTTTTGCATTTCAAGTTGCCGGCGTAAGGTTTCACCGGATTATCGCTGTTATCAGTGTATATCGCTCGGCGCAAGACGTCGCATCCGAAATTTCTAGAATGTTGTTGCCAATTCTACACTGCGAATTCTACACTACTTGCCTGTCTGATCTGATTGAGCGTGCGTCGCAAACAGTGTTGCACATTCTGGACTGTACGTGCGCGAGCACCAGGGATCATTCTGGAATGGACACGATGATACCTTCATAACTATAGCGGACGCACTTGACCCCATCAGTTCAGATTTCGACGACTGTGCTCGCCAAGGTCGTTGAGATTAGAGTACCGCTCTTCTTTCTGGCCACAAGTTCGTCCCATAAACTAGTCATGCATTCATAATTCACATTTATGCCAGCGTGTCGTCATTCAACGTCACTACAACGTGACAGTATAAAACAGTGCGTTTCAGGCGCGCACACACACAAAGAGAAGGCGGATCCGGCGCACATATGTGAGAATCGGTGATACGCGAGGCTGTCTTTGACGTTTGCGGAAATGTTGAAACAAATGTCACGCGAACGTAACGCTAATAAGACGCAAATACTTGTGCAAACTGACGCAAGTGCAATACAATTTCAAGTAATTGCGACGCTAATGACGCAACCAATGTTTACGCAAATGTAACGCGATCACGCAAAAGCATATGACGCAAGCATCTCCATGTAGGGTCCGTATCAACCCGACACGAATTGACAATAAATTTGTTCGATGCGACGCACGTGGCTGGGCAAGGAAAACTTCGCTTTAAAGGAAACAAACGAAAGCAAAGCCATAAGGGCAACATCGTGGTGAGGGTCAGTTGGTTCATCTTCGATGTAAACGAAGAGAGCGCGACTGAACCGCGAGGAGAGCACTCAATTGCTCTGTAAAGGTGATAGGTGACACGAAAGGCAGCGACAGCTGACCCAGACACCGACGTACGCGATCCGGTAACGACAAGGACAGCACGATGATTGACACGTGGCGGACGCTATGCATGTGCCCCGTCTCGTCAACACCGCGCCGTGCGGCGAAAGCTAACGGGTCACGTCAGCCAACCAGATGAGTTATACATGAAAGTGACAACTGGCGCGTCGCATCGCTTATAACGCCGTAGCCCATCGCGTTCGTGCAAACGGTGGTGATGCGTTAGGAAGACGAATCGCGTTGATGCGAACAGCGGAGCAATGCTTAAAGTCGGGGGGGGGGGGGGGGGGGGGGAGCGCAGGGGGTCCCGGCCCCCTTACCATTTTATAAGGAGGGGCTCGGCCCTCCCCTTGGCAGGTCAACTGTAGCACTACGACATCCATTCGACAAGCATTGGAGAGGATTTTATTACCAGAAGTGCTTTGTGCGGGGCAATTCTACCTCTCCAATTCTGCTATTAATGATTTAATCGCGATTAATCGGTTGCTGTGGCAACAGCAACGACAGGAAAACAGGTATCGTTGTACTGCTTCACTCACGCATTACCCCGAGGAACAGCGCAAGACGGTCACCACCCTTGTTCGACTAAGATTCTTGGCACAGCATCGCCCACACACAAAACAGAACTGTTTCTGTGGACACTGTCACGCAGTCTGCGAAGGCGTTCTCGTGTTGCCAAGTGTCAACGTTCCCTCCTACGTAACACAGTGCAGAGTCACAATTTGTCACTGAGTCCGGTGCCTTAACGCAGCAGCGCCTTCAGGGCGACTCGCGCCGTTGCTTGTGTAGGCCAGTTTCCAAGGATGTTCTTTTCTGTTATTGGGCGTTTGTCTAGTTGACCTATGGTCGCTGAGAGTGCTGCTCTCTGTGGGTTGAAACGAGGGCACTCACAAAGAAGGTGTGCGATTGTTTCGTTGCACCCGCAGAATTCACAAAGAGGGCTATTGGCCATTCCGATAAGAAAGGAGTACGCATTTGAAAATGCTACTCCAAGCCATAGACGGACTAGAAGTGTGCAGTCCCGTCGCCGGGGGACGCTGCGCGTGTTCAAACATCTTGGCCATTTCTGCCAACAGTCCCTGTTTATAAATCTTGTCCCGCTTTTATCTCTATGACACCCCGTCACAATATATATATATATATATATATATATATATATATATATATATATATATATATATATATATATATATATATATATATATATATATATATCCCTTATACTGGTCGCGGCCCTATGAGGGCCTCCCTTCCACTGGGAGGAGACATTAAGCCCTGCAGCGGAGGATGTGGTTCGAGATGGGTTATCGCGCGGCGTATATGCATGTAAACGCTGAACGCTGGCGTGACGCATCGAGGGAGACGGCGCTCCTCCGCTTACGGGCGGAGTGCAAATCGCCGGAAATAGGTGCCAGGTATAGTTTCGGCCGAAGGGCAATGCAAGCGCTGCCGCATGGTAATCACCTCGGTGCGCTAAAGAATGTGACGCGCTACTACTGCGTTCATGTAAAGGCGAACCTCCTGCCTTTCCTGATCACCCTCAGCGCGACGCCGACAGAACGCATCCAGCTACGCGGAATAATTAGTGGCACCCAATGGGGCGAGCCCTCATACAAAACGCGCAACCGGTTCTCGTTACCACCTGCGTTTACATGAATGCGACGCGCTAGAAGTACACGATGCGACGTAAGTGCCACTAGTCGCATTCACGCAAACGCCGCTGCTGATTCACTAACATTCGACGCACTGGCTATATCATTGTTCTCCTGAGCACGAGTTCAATTTCTACCACGGTACCCGCATTCCGATGGGGGCGAAATGAAAAAGCGCCCGCATTCCTGAGTTTAGGCGCCCGTCAAATAGCCCCGGATGATTAAAATTAATCCAGAAGAAAAAGAACTGCTTATTTAGGCTACTTCGCATAGATTACAGCTAAATAGAGTAACGTCGCATGTGACTGGACAAACGGAATTCTCCGCTTCGTCCGTTCGTCCTGTCCTTTACGTTATTACTATATTTAGTCCGTCGCCCTCCAGAGATATGGATAACCTGTCACTGATGAACAGTTCAGAGTGCCTGGCACAGGCGTTCCGACACATTCTTCTTTGGCATGATTACTTCCTTCTCATGATACGGGTATGCAGTTATAACAATATTTTCTTGAGTCTCACACATACTTCGAAGCGACTCATCCGGTCGTACCGAAAATCTATTCCGCGGTGTTTTCGTATGGCTAAACAAAGGAATGCGTATTCTACAGGCCGGAACCTTTGCATGGCAACTGCAACGTCCATCAAAATCTGTCCCTGCAAGCGCGCTTTCCCGCGACAATAATGCTTGTCAAAGGTGGCTTCCCCGCAACAAGTGTCTCTATGTGGAGAAGCCCGCTTTACACACTTCCCTCGTAAAACTCAAATGACTGCCATTCCGGTTGCGTATGCTGGATCGTTCTCCTTCGGGGATATCACTTTCAGTGCGCGTTTGTTGGTTACAGCGGAGGCGGATGTGACGAAAGCAATGGCAAGCCTCCCATCAAGACTATTTTCACGTCGCATAGTTCTCGAGCGGACTCACAAGGTTACCGTCGCTTGAGCGAGCCGTTGGGCTTTAGGTCACGCGAAAACGAAGCGTGTAGTCCAAAAGCCCCTGGCCATGCTGAGGAAGTATTTGTGAGCACGCTTTTGGAAGAATACGTCGGCAGGACAACGGTAATCGTCGTCCAATTGAGAGAATGAGTAAAGCCCCACAGGGTGTCTATAAACCTGAGCTTTCTGAACCGATTGAAACATAATGACATCGCATACGTGAATGCGCAGCAAAACTTTTGTTAGAGCTAGCTGCCTCAATACGAAACTACAGATAGAGCTGTACTTAAAAGGCACAAACAAAGAGTGGAACACGTACATATGCAGCAAGGACTGCGCCAGTCCTTGTTGTGCGTGTCCATTCTTACTCCCCGCTTTTACGCGCAGCCCTGTCTACGGTTTAACTACGGATATCGCGAGATACTTCAATGTTCTCGGGATTTCACAACTCGGCGTGGCCTTAGGAGACAAACAGTGGCAGTCGCCCGGCAATGTACGCATTGTAACTTTTAATGTACGAGTTTAGAGAGACACTCGTCAATGGACCCCCGATATGTACGTGTGCCTGGCCATAGCCTTAGCATATGCTACTGGGGATGACAAGGATGCTATACGAAATGACACTTTCCCAAAATGACTCCTTCGTGAAACTACCCCCGTGTTGTCTGCGACGAGATTTGCCTTTCTGGCCGATCCCGTGCTCCGAAAGCTTCTGCCGGCCAAGTGTAAACCCAATCGCACAGTTCCCGTATTAGTGCACAGTTGACGAGAACGGCTGTGCCTGCAGTTCTTCCATTTTTAACCGCATTTCTTTTCTACCGTGCCCTGCGTTTCTTTTCGTTAATGAATCCAGATCTACAGTTGGAATCAGCACAGCGCAGAGAACGCTGCTGCAGAAGTCCACGGGATGCGTAATTCGAATAAGCCCGCACACGAAATATAGCCCGGAAGTCGGCGCAATAAATAACAATAATAGTCAATCAATCACTCAATCTATTTCTTTATCGTGCCCAGGAACAACCATGAGGTCTAAGTGCTGGTGCACGCATGCATAAATAGAAAAAACGGCTGGAGAATATCAGTAATGCAAAACTAATAATAATAATAATAATAATAATAATAATAATAATAATAATAATAATAATAATAATAATAATAATAATAATGTCGCAAGATAGCATTATTCGCACGAGTGGCAATGCAGGAATCGAAAGTATGGAGGTACAGGATGTTGATGGGGAGAAAGGGTGTGTGTGTGTGTGTGTGTGGGGGGGGGGGGGGGGGGGGAGGCTCGGCGATGTCCCCACACAACTCCAGTTCTCGACCCGGGCGATATCTTGCTTTCATGCTCGACGCCATCCGAATAACTTCGGATGCTGCGCGCAATTACGTCAATGCTTATACACAGTCGTGAAACACGGAACGCCTACGCATAACCATTCCTATGCGATACGAATCGACCATTGCACCGTGCATCGGTTGCTACACGGTTAGCGAGCGGCATAGCGTTAACAGCGAAAGCTGGCGGCACTGCGGCGCTTCCACAAAATAATTGTCCACATGCGCTAACGACACAACATCGCAGAGCGACGAAGACCCGCAGTCGTGGCTCGCCTGCGGGCGTAAGCGAGCGAGCCCGCGCTTTCGCCACCTGTGCCGGCGCCCGGTTTCAGGTGACACACGACGGCCGCATCGGCCTCAACAGCCCACGTGCCGATGTACGCGCCGACGTCTCGCGTACACGGTTACACTGGGTTTCCCGTTTCATCTACACCGCTGCTCCCTCTTCCGGTTCCCCCCCCCCCCCTTTTTTTTCCTCCCCAGTGCAGACAGCCGCGAAGCACGACTGCACTGTTGCTGCTGCTGCTACAGTGTTGGCGGCGCGCACGTCGAGGCCAGACAAGCAAAACAGGGACATTACAAAAGTGAAAGGGAAAGGAAAGCGGTCGCCGCAGCCAGCCACCCTCCGAATAAAGCGGGATCGGGGGGAACAAGGCACGGGGGGAAAAGGACAGGGAAGAGGCGAGGCTGGGGAAGAGAGGGGGAAGCAAAAGAGGAAGGAGAGGCACCGTCGCAAGGAGAGTATCTAAGAAGGAATGCGGGAGAGAGGAAGTCGAGAGAGAGAGGACGACGAATTAATGACTAAATTTTACGAGAAGATGGCGCCTAGGCCTACTGGGGTAAATGGAGGATAAGGGTATAGGGTGCAAGGAAAGCACAGTATGTGGGAGAAAAGTGGGGAAACGGGGAGAAACGTGCGCAGATGGGAACCTTGCCGAAAGAAGGGAAAAGAGCGAGGAGGAATCGGGAAAGAGAGCGGCGATCGGGAGGAAGGAGGGCGCCTCCCGAGCGCTTTCCACTGCGTCGTTGCTATCAGCTATCATCATCGCCTCGGCCGCCGCCGCCGCCGATGGATCGATGCCCGACGGCGGCGCGCAATGTCATCCAGACGGTCGACCCGGCTGGTCTGGCACGCGCTATGTATAGTCGCCGATACTTGACGCCGGTGTATACGCTCGCAGATCACGTTCTCCGGGTACATGATGAGCGATACGGGCACAGCGGAAATGACAGTTGGCCGCTGCGAGAATGCAGCTATACCGTCATTTGCGTGCGCCCGGTCTTCGGGCGAGCGCTCGTCGCATCAAAAGCGTCGGTGGATGGCCGCAGGAGAGAGACAAAGGGGAGAAGGCCGACAAACAAAATTAAGTCGGGGGATTTAACGTGCGATCGAGAGGCCAAAACTGCGCGGTAGACTGTGGGCGACTCCCAACGGACCTTAATTTTGACCGCCTGGGGTTCTTGGATGCGAAACCTGAAGCACGGTATTACACGACCGTTCTCGCAGTCTGTCTCCATCGGAATGAGGAGGCCGCCGCCGTCAGGGAATCCAACCCGCTACCTCCTGCTGGTAAAGGCGGCAAACCAGGGCAGTGCAGTGGAGGAGGGGAGGGTGCAAGCAGATGCAGAGGGCCGCGCTGGCAGCGACGACACAGTTCAGCGTGAACAAGTAACTGAAATTTGGGCGACTCAGGGCCGGAGTAAAGGACGGGAATTAAAGGGCCCTTTATGGAGACGTTCCATGAAGACATGGTTAAGGGGAAGTCGCTGGGAGAGGGCGAAATAGTTGCATAAACAGGCTGATACTGGCGATGATTACAGAAATGCGTTACGATTAAAATGCACATATTTCGTGAATTGACTAGCGATATCGGAGAAAGATGTTTACGATCATTCACGCAGTCCACTGCTACGACAGCACGCGCGCAGTCCTGAGTAGAGTTCTCTTAATCGCTTGAGAGAGAGAGAGAGAAATAACATTTATTAGCCCCGAAGGAACTAAAGCCCAAGTCCGGGCCTCCTGGTAGGCTCATGCCTCCTGGCCCAGCACGTTCTTGACGTGCTGCACCAGAAGCGGCCACCATAGTTTTTCAAACCTTCGTGGGGGCCACTCCTCCCAGCTGCCAGGACGATGGTTGTGTGGTAATTTGGAAAGTGTTGTCTTTTTGAAGATGGCGTTTGCAGGGCACTCCCACAAGATGTGTTTATTTGATGGATAGGCCCCGCACCTTGAGCTTCGATAAGGGATGGTATACAGCAGAATAATACAGCCAGTTGCACTCAAGGTTATGGTGACTACTCTGAAAGGCGCTACTCTATCCGCGGAACAAACAAACCTTGAACACATATTCGAACCTTAAAGTTTGAGAAATACTAGTCGAAGCCAAGAAAATGATATAATTTAATGAAAATTGCTATATTTTAAATTGTGGTTGCCCAAGCTGTCCTCTGTTTATTAACGCTACAAAGTCAAAACACGATTATACATCAAGAAAAATTAGAACCTGATCACCTTCTAGCTATGGAGATTACATTCATACCAAATAGCAACGAATTGTCATTTGATTTGGTTTGCTCAGCTATATCAACAATTACAACTTCGCTCCAGTCCATCAAAACCACCACTACTACGGGTTTGATAAATTTCCAGCGCCTAAATCAGCATTCCGAGTTTATCAAACTCAGCGTGTCAAAAGTGATACATTGACCTTTGTCGGGTTAAATCACATACACCGTCCTGCAGGGACGCCATGCACATACATTATGCTCTCTATAGTCGCAGCTAAAATGACCTGCGCCGCAGAGAGGCAGATCTATTCGCGCATTCGTTACGAAATATTCGTGCAACAGCGGCTGAAATTTCGGTTTCCGTTTTACATTGTTTCTGCGCAGTGGGTGACAATCCGGAAGAACTATGCAAATAACGATGGCACGTGCTCTATTATATATGCAATCGCATACAAGTCGCATATGAAGTGGTATTTATATGCAATTGCGTATAAAACACCACTTCGTTTACATAGGTGCACCGTCGTAAGCAAGCCTCATGTCGGAGGAGCGAGGTGCAAAAATGGCCGTTCAGCAGTTTCTCACAATGCTACCTAGGGGGAAGTATGGCGCCACCGTCTATGCGAGTTTCCTAACAGGCGTTGTGCCACCTTGGGAATACCGGCACGTGGGTGTCCGAGGCTTCGTCTCGAACGTGGCTTGGCCTAAAACATGGCCATGGCCGCACAGACAAAGCTTTCGTAAAATAAAATACTCTTAAAATGCTTTCAATAACCGGTGTTATATCTTCCAATAAAGTTTACTCCACTCCGAAGGTATGGGAGTTTACTCCCATAATGAGGTTGGGGAGTTATCTCCCATAAGGAGAACGCCCTCAGGGCGTTCTCCTTATAAGCAAGCGCTGACGATAAAGAACAGACGAAAAACCGTCGCAAAGCGAGCGACAATCTTGTCGTCTGTCCTCCAACTTTAGCGAACAGCTGGCACGTTCATATAATTGCACATCCAAGCACAACTCCTCATTATTCAATAAAACGTGTTATGACGTAATATTAATTTGCGTATTATTCGGCTTCAAACGGCTTTGTGATTCCGCAAAATTAATCCCATTCAACAAATTTTTTTTCGCCATGAATGCAACAATTCGCAATGATTATGCACGCGCGCAGATACTTATTACCCTGATGTAATTGGAACACTACGACTGCTTATAAATTTAGAACGGTAAGGCGTACCACCGATGCAGGAAATATTTGTGATGTGTAGTGATTGTAGTGTTAGATTTATTCCTATATGATCTTCTGTATCGTGCATTGTAACGTTACCGATGTATTTTCTTTCTTTTACAATTTCGTGTGTCTCGATTAGTTTCCCAACCATGTCAAAACTGTAGAATTTTTATTTTGTTGAACGAAAATGTTCACGCTTCTGGCACTGATGAGAGGCCTCGTCCGGAAATATGCTATTTGTTTCTTCCTAATACCTCACCCGGTGGGCTATGTTCTGTGCAGACGTGTTCATGTCCGAATAAACTGATCTGATTTGATAACGCTATAAGCACGAAGACGAGACAAATACAATTATCATACCCACGGTATAGCTGCAGTATACGATCGCAGCGTTATAGTTCGCCAACATGTGTATAGGAAACTGCGTATAACTGCTTTCCAAATACAAAACAAAAAGCCAGGACACTGCTTAATTATGACGGCAGGCTTCCTTCGGCGAGCTTCCGAGCCCATCTTGCGAAAGAAGGTTGGTTTCTTAACCTTTGCTCGAATGCTGGCGATTACGAAACTAACGCGCTCCCAGGCGGCCGACATATTGCGTCACCCTACACAGTATTATAGGCAGACTAGCGACAACTGCGCAACCAAACAGCGACGATGCATGTGCGTGTGCCTTGAGGCCGAGACGCGTTCGTTTCGAGCGACGGGGGAGAATTAAGGCACCGAGAAGCACCACTCGATCCCTACACGCAGCTGGCTGACGAAACAGGGACGCCCCGTAGAGTCTCGCACTAATTAGTGGAGGCAAGCGCGGTGGTGTGTACTTTATAGTTTTCTGCCAGCACACGTGCTCGCAGCATTGCTTCAGCATAGGCATGTTTTACAGCACCTGCCGAACATTAGCCGAGCTTCATAAATATTGTTACGGCGCATCCAAGAGTGGCGCCAGTCAGAAGAAGACGACCTCACGTGTGGAGTCGGTCTCGACATCCATCCTGTTTATGTATCGTTGTTGTTCTTGTGGGTACCCCGCACCTCCACCAATTTGTTACGATGCGGAAGTCACATATAAAGATGTATTTTAAGTATTCACAAGAGAGACAACGATACATAAGCAAGATGGCTGTCGATCGAGACCGAGTCTACCTCCACACGTCAAATGGTCTTCTTGTGACTGTCGCCGCTCTAGGTTGCGCCGTAACAATCTGAAAGCTATTACGGAAGTATACCAAATTTGATAAAATATGTACTCGCGCATTGTTTTGCTTTCTGAGTGTGACCGTTTTCACCCAGATTGCCGCTGTCATTTCTTGGATGCTGTCGCCGATTTCTACCAGGATACTTTTGGTTGATCAGATTGAGCAGGCAACGCGAGAAGAGTCGCACATTCTTGAATGTATGTATACGCACGCTCTACGCAGCGATTACTCCGGAATGTGCGGCGATACACGTGCAACGTATCGGACGTGCACTTGGCTCGTGAGATCGCAACTCGACGACAGTGCTTGTCGCTGTGTATCGCTATGGTTCGAGTGCTAGCTGCTCGTTTTTCTGGGCCCAAGTTCGCCCATTGAAAAGTGAAAATTCTTAGCTGACTCTTTCGCGGTGTTTCCTCCTTCGCCGTCACACCAAAGCGTCAATATACTAAGCATTGTTTGACAACACGCTGATTGTATATTAATAAAGGTTCGTTGACTTTGTTTTGTAGGGAAGTTGTGAACCAGGCACTATATATAAAATTCCAGCTAGAATCGCCTGTGCCACACAAACTGAAATTTTTATGAAGCTTATTCACGAAAGAGTCCCGTAACGGCGGCCGAAATTTCGGCTGCCGTTATAAATTGTTTCTGCAAGTAGGTGCCGCTAGCGCGGGTATAGGTCCGCATAATTAACGTGCTCCGAAAAATAGGTCTTAAACTCTATCTGTATTTTCAAAATAAGTTCTACCTTACACAAGATGCAAACGAAAAATTCTAAAAATATTTTCGTCAATACTACAACATTGAACAAGCCGTAAAAATCGGGCATCTTACGAAAAAATCATTGAAGTTCTCAGGTAGGTGTTCTAGCATTGCGGAAATCCGAGTACAGAGGCAAACCGGAAAGCAAAGGGTGTGTTTCAATTCTTGCCAGCATTGAAGCCAGTCTTCTTTTTATATGGCCAAAAAAAAAAGCAACTTAGAGCATAAGTTGTAAGAATAAATAAATCCATTGGCGTTTATTAAAGTGCCCATGGAGAATCATTGGGTCTCCGCTCTGACGCACCGTTATAATTATTTTGTACAGTGCATGAAAAATTACACGTGCTCAATAAGTAAAGAATATAATAAAATAATGAGAAATACACTAATACATAAATCATAAGAGTAGGTTTGAGTCTGTAGATATTCAAACTGCATGGCGCACACCAATTAGTTGTGTAGATGTCGCGTATCTCTAGAGATTTGTTCACAGACTGGCGTCATTTAAAATCTGAAATGCTGAGCAGCATCAATAAAAAACATAAATATTAGATTTTGTTATTTATCTGTCGAAGTATTTCGACATTCACAGATTAGTTATTAGATGTTCAAGGAAACCGGAATAAAGTACTGTTGTTACTGCAGGAGTTATCAACGTAAAGAGCATAATAACAGCAATAATAATAATAATAATAATAATAATAATAATAATAATAATAATAATAATAATAATAATAATAATAATAATAATAATAATAATAATAATAAGTTTTTCCCAACAAATACCAGTGCAGCGTAACAGCCAGCCCGCACAAGCCTAAGGCTTGCGCGAACGGCTCACCACTGTCGGAGACAATATTGAATCCACAACTCGCATTAAGAAATAACCGGAAATTACAGGCTGAACAGGCCAGGAAACATGAAATAACACAATACTGGTGGCGAAATCAATGCAACGGGAAAGAGAACTACTCATTTGTTTTTTTTTTTTTTTTTTTTTTTTTTTTTTTTTTTTTTAAGGACAACGCACAAGTTTTACACAGCAAATATGGTTACGCCGACGACCGTAGAAACAGACAGACAGACGCCGCACCATTGTACAAGCCCGACGACAGGTGTCACCTTGCCGATCGTAGCGCCGCCACGCGCCGCCACGCTTTCCGATGTCTACGCCTACAGAGGAAACCTCCTCGCCACGCGTCCGCCTGGCGCTTGGAGGGCGAGCTACAAACTCCCTCTCCCCAACACACGGCCGCCCAGAGTGCGATGATAGCGATGACGATGATGAATGCGACGATCCGACTGAATATTACGGAACAGCCAGCGTTCCGTGCCGCACCGTCGTGCTCACGAAAAGCGAGCACGGACGAAGACGGGGGAGAGAGCGCGTGAGGGAAGGGCGTTCTCCTGGAGGCGATGGAAGAGGAGGAGAGGACGACCAAGTGCGTGGGGAACACGGAAGACAGCGGCCACCGGAGCAGCCCGCACGGGCGGGACACACACACACAGAAATACTGACAATTAAGATCCGAAAGCCGGGCGCGGAGGAGAGCAGGGGCACAATGCGGTGGGCCGCGGGCGAGTGGGCTCCAGACAACCACAACACAAAGTTAAAAGGGAGAGAGAGTGTGAGACGGGAATGGGAAGGAGTGGAGAATCGAGTCGAATCGAAGGAGGCGAGAGGAATGCCGAGACAGAGGAAGAAGGAAAGGGTAAGGGCGAGAGCGAAGACTCCTCGGAACGCGCGCTCTTCGCGGCCAGACAAGGTAAAGATGCAGAAAACAAATAAAGAAAAAGAAAAAGAAGAATCATCCGGTAAGAGGTTCGGTGTTGAGGAAAGGGGCAGTGGGAGGAGGGAGAGAAAGGATCTGCGAATGACCTCTCGGTTCAGCTTCCTAAATATCGACAGCGTCTGGCCAGTGAGTGAGCGACACCATTAAACAAGGAAAAAAAATCTTTTTCTCTTTTTAGTGCAGCTTGAATATGTGCAATTCCACTTCTTTAAATGACCTGGCTTTACTTTTTGATGTGTGGCACTGTTGTTTGTTTGCTTGTTTGTTTTTAAATAATCAAGCTACAGGAGCGCGCAATTATTTCTCTCTCATTTCATTTAATGTACCATCCGGACCGCGGTATTATACAGGGGAGTGGTTTAAAAGAAAAAAAAAACACATTAAGTACACAATACATCGAATGCACCAATCAACAGAAACACAGGAAAGCCACAATAAATCCGGAAAGATGACAAGAAAGTCAAGTACCACGCTAAACAACCTTTGCGTAGCGATTTAAAACCGATCTTAATACAGAGCACGAGTTGTGACTTGAAACAGCCTCCCTTCAAGCAATGGACAGCACAGTTCCAGTTCTTTAACTTAACTTTAACAGTTCCATATAAATTCTTTCCACTAGGCTCGTGCCATTTCGTTATCGATGGAACACGAGTTTAGACACCTTTACTTTCTGTTTTTTTTTTTTTTTTTTTTTTTTTTTTTTTTTTTTTTTTAGATCTCAAGTCTCCGAACTGAGAAATGGTAGTCATTTCCGAACGTGCTTGCATTCAACCTTTCTTTTTTTCTTTTGAAATACGATCGCCAACCTACACAGGTATTTACTTTGCGTTTTTACGCGGTAAGCGAAAGAAGACGTTCATGTACCTGTCGACCTGGGTGAACGTTAAGTAACCCTAGGTGGTAAACATTATTCAGCAGCCATCCACCGTCCCTCATATATATACGAGGTGATCATATGTTTCAAGCATTCCGGAATTAAAAATCGTCTGTTGCACATAACATAATTCTAGTCTTTGTGCTGGATTATTCAGGGAATATTCAGGGATTATTCATCACTTGAACGATAAGCCGAAACACATATTCAACTAATTAAAAATTCACATATTACCCTCTTAACTAATTACTTTACGGCACATATTGCATTCACGATTTGTAGCCGGCGAGTTTGCAAGAAAGAATCGTTTGATTACTTCTATACTTTCTTTATAATAGTTATTTGAATTATTCTAAGTATGCTTTAATTCACTGCCGTGGTGCATAGATCCTCTTGACGTTATCCACTGCCTTTATTGATGCGTTTATTCGCAGCTTCTTTTTGCTCTTGTTTATATTTTCTTGTTTTCTTCGTTAATTTCTGGCTATCTCAAACACCTACAATCTGAAGCAGCAAGCCGTGCAAATATATAACAGGGCTGCCGACATCTTGAACTCTCTCGCACTAGTGTCTACGGCATGGGCCAGCACGGTATAATGATGGTTAGAAAGTTGATTTGCCTAAATTTCGTACTTCTGGCTTCAAATATGGCTCGCTGACCTATAGCAAAACAGATCGTGTTGGAACAAAATATTGCCTTAGAAGTGGAACTATTCGCACTGACTACGCATTTGGGTCGTGTATTACAAAAATGTGCTTCCTTAGAAATTTAGGGCAATAAAGGGGCATAAAACGCAGTAAGCAAAGCCACAATTAAGCACGAAGACGAGAGCCATCATTGAAATGCTACAGCTGAACGATATCGCATCACCAGAGTTCCTTCTAGTATTACTGCGATAGCAATTACTCTACGGACGCTCGAGGTGCATTCCCGCCGCGGTTGTCGTGTTTTCCCGCACATCATCTCCACGGAGGTCTCATGTAGGGGATGCAAGAGGACGAAATGGCCGGTGCGCCACACCAGGTGGGACGCCTTCCGGGACGTCCGAACAAAAAGAGAGCCTACACCCATTGAGGACCTAGATGAGTGGGTTCATACCCTCGTCAAGGATGCCGAAAGTAACACTACGGAACTGGTACACGAGGAGGACGGCCCCAAACCGGGCTCATCCACCTCTGGAAAGCACGGAGTAGCCTTCAGAAAAGATGGCTAAACCAGAAACATAACAGGACCCCTACGTACGAGAATAGCTCAATTAGAACGGGACATAGAAAAATACTCGCAGCAACTGAGTCAGGAGCACTGGCATCAGCTATGCGATAGACTAGATGGGCAGTTCGGAACCAAAAACACTTGGTCACTCTTAAAACATCTGCTTGACCCGGAACACAACAAGACTACCTCACAGAAAAACTTACACCGCATCACTCATTCATTCCAAGGGGATGATGAGGACTTGATAAAAGAACTAAAAAATCGGTATTTTAATTGCCAAAAAGATATCCCCCTACCTACCGGGTACACAGGAAAGGCAAATGATACGATAAAGATATTCTAGAGGTGGAAGTTGGAGAACTCTTACTCCACATCAAAATGACAGCAGCAGCCGGTGAGGACAAGGTAACAAATAAGATGCTGCCAAATCTGGATGACCACTCCCATTGCCGAAATTACCAAAATTCTCAACTCTTACTGGGCCAAAGGCATTATTCCAGAGAGTTCCAAACATGCAAAAGTCATCTTCATTCCCCAGCCTGACAAGAAATTGAGCTGGGAAAATCTGCGTCCCATATCGCTCACGTCCTGCCTAGGCAAAGTACTGGAGCATGTCATTTTAGGCAGACTAAACGAATTCGAGGAACGCGGTGAACTTTTCCCGCATACCATGATAGGCTTCCGTTCGAATCTATCCACGCAAGATATCATGTGGCAGATCCAAAACGTCATCTTACACCCCGGACCCGTAAGAGCCACCCGTACCATCCTGGGCCTGGATGTCAGTAAGGCCTTTGATAACGTGTCGCATGCCTCTATACTGACGGGTTTGTCCGAAATGGATGTGGGTGTGCGGGCGTACAACTACATCGCCAGTTATCTTAGCGACAGAACAGCGGAGATCCATTTAGGGAGACTTAGGAGCGCCCGTTTTGGCCTATAGGCACCAGAGGCACACCCCATGCAGGGCGCTGTCCTCTCCCCCTTTCTCTTTCACGTGACTGTGAGGAAGCTTCCACCGCTACTCAACAAAATCCCCCATATTAAGCACCCCGTATATGCGGATGATGTTACCATCTGGACCAACAGTGGTTCGGATGGATACATATGCTCCGCATAGCAGGAAGCGGCGGACACGGTGCAAACCTATGTCCAGCATAACGGACTAATTTGCTCGGCGCAGAAATCTGAGCTACTGATTATTAGAGATAAGTCTAACAAGCCTCGTGTCGACAGGACTGATGTCCACATAACTGTGCATATGAACGGCAAGCCAGTTCAACCGGTCTTAACGATTAGTGTGCACGGCATGCTGGTCCAACACAACACGCGGAACACGGAGGCCATTGCCCGGCTAAAAACACAGTCCAGCAGATCATTGACCTCATCAAAAGGATAGCCACAAAACATAGAGGTATGAGGGAAGCTGACGTATGCAGGTTAACTCAGGCTTTTCTGATAAACCGCATCGTCTATGCCTTCCCGTACTACCATCTCCGCCTCTGCGACAAGACAAAAATTGACAGTGTAACGTATGGTATACAAAGCAGCCCTAGGCCTCCCACGTTATGCCAGCACTGAGAAAATGTTCAAACTAGGAATCTACAACACACTAGAAGAGCTTATAAAATCACACAAGACATCGCAAAGTGAACGTCTGTCCAGATCGGAGACGGGTCGATACATCCTAGGGCGGCTGGGAGTTGACCCCGTTGCAACCTCAGCGGGCCGAAAAAGGTTATCAGACAATATAAGACGACACTTACTGGTGCGCCCCTTGCCCAAACACATGCTGGCAGGTAGACATGATCATAGACGCAAAGCAAGGGCCGAGTCACTTGACAAAAAACTTAAACATAACACAGAAGTGGTCTATGTAGATGCGGCCAAATAGGGCCCCCAAAATTACATCATCTGTGCGGTGACTAGAGACGGTAGCGTCCGAACTGCGGCATCCGTAAAATCAGCCTCCACCCTAGAAGCAAAGGAGGCGGCCACAGCGCTAGCACTCACTCTCAAACCGAAAAAAAAAAAACAATCTTAAGTGATTCCAAGCGTGCCGTCACAAATTACGCTAAGGGATACGTAAGCAAACCTTCGAATAGTATTCTCAACTATCTCCAAACCGACCGCACCACAGAACTAGTATGGGTCCCTGCTCACTCGGGCAATGCCGGGAACGAGGCAGCGCACCAAACAGACCGAGGCTTAACCAACCTGGCGGGGTGCTCCTCAGACTCGGTGGACTTCTGCATGGAGCGAGCCAGTGACCACATTTAATGAGCTTACCAGTTTTTTCAAAGTGGTTAGGAAAATCTATCCAGTTCCTAATAAGGCACTATCCAGCGAACAGGCCACGATTTTACGTCAGATACAAACTGACTCTATCCCCTGCCCACACAGATTGACATATATTACGTGCGGACAGGTGGACCCAATTTGCCTAAATTGCGGCCAGAACCAGCTGGCTACAAAAAAAAAATCATATCTTATGGGGATGCTCTGCCAAGCCCCCTCCGAAAAAACTACTGCCAGCTCCCCTCTTAAGGTCAGAAGACAAGACCGTCAAGGAAAATTTCACAACCTGGGCTCTGCGGGTCGCCTCAACCGATGCCACCTAGAGGCCAAGGCCTTCAGATCTACTGTCTGAAATTTTGATTAACGTTTTTTTCCTCCTCCTTCCCGCTGACCGCGCATGCGCGGAGAGGGTCTCCAGAGACGCGGAGTGCGTTTGGCTGCAAAAACGACGAGGCGAAGCGGACGCAGCGTCAACGCTCGATGACCTCGGTGGCGGAGCCTGAGCAGCGTTCTGCCTTTCGCAGCTGGCCACGAGCATTGTGCGCACGTATACAGCACAAGCACATTAGCATCCCTGCTGAGCCGCTGTGCGTATATGAATCCTCTGGTCTGAGCAGCAAACGTCAGGCTAACGTTACCTAATACCGGTATCACACGTAGACTTCTGACCGCGATCGGGGCCAATCCGGATTCAGCTTGACCCGGATCGAGCGTTGCTACACGGTCATTTGCGATCGCGATCTTACGGGATTCGGAACCGGACAATCGCAATCAGGCTTCTTGAACACGATCGCAGGTCTGCGCCCTCTAGCGCAGTATCCTGAAAACGCTAAAAACAAAAGGTGATGGCAGCTCAAAAAAGGAAAAAAACGTTTAATAACATTTTTATCAGCAATATAGTAAGCTGTAAAATTGAAATATTGTCCAAATGTAACCATATTTTGCAAATCTGAATTTGTATCCAAGCCATTCTGAGAGCTGCCGTCAACCAGAAGACGATAACAACCAGACACGGACCGTGCAGCAGCGACCACTGTTGATCGCGATCAACAAATGCGATCCGGATCGGCTATGCATAATGGCAATCAGAAGTTAACTAGGTATGACACCGGTACAAAATTTCACTGGGAGCTGCGTCTAACGCCGCCGGTTTCCCGTCGGGCACATCTCAGACACACCATCAAAATTCAAAGCGACTCGCGGCTTTTGTAAACACACGCCAGCGTTTCGAGACACCTGGTACACAGCTGCCGGGGCGGTTTTGGCCTGCATGCAGCAGGTGCCATGCCCGCTGCGTCGCGCCAACACGCCACACCCACGTATGGTTTATAGAATACCGTCCGAGGAGAGTTCGAGCGCAACGCTATAGACGTTGCTGTCGCTGTCAATTGCTTCACCCGTCCGGGCGAAACTGCCAAACATTTCCAGTGGGAAACCCAACGACGTGCGCAGTCTACTTACAGACCGTTTTCGTGTCTATGCGCACGGAGCTCCCAAAGTATACTTCCTGTTTCGCCATTCAGAACAGCCCGCTAAATTTAGCGGAGTAACGAACTGCGTATTGCGATAGCTTGCGAATGTTTGACGTAATAGTACAGCGGAAACCATCTAGTGGATAGAAGTAATTAAATGGAAAATGAGACATCCACCCATTCGTAGCAATTGCTACAAAGGAAACCCGTACGGTTTCCCCGAAAGAAAAGCCTCGCAGCTGAAGAAAAATTCCTCCTGGTGCGGGACTCGAACCCGGGACCACCGCCTTTCCGCTCTACCATCAATAACACGCGAATGTGCAGGACACTCTATATATACTCTGCTTCATGCATAGCAAGCGACGCTACTAATTAGGCTGGATACATTGCTCTCGCTGCTCTCATTCACGGCCGAGAAATACAGTGCGTCACATGTGACAGAAAGCTATAGGTGCGCGTCATGTAATTTGATGCAGCATTATGTGTGACACTTTTTCTGTCGCAAAACATGACGCATTTACTACGTTGAAGGGGTCGCAGGTCTGAACGTATATTTGCCACCGAACGAGCAGAATGACCATGTTTCTGTAACCAGCAGCCACAGCGCACAGCTCGCGACCAACACATGGTCAGTTAATTTAGTCAGATCGCACACTGGAAGCACAAGGCTGTGCAAATAATACGTCATTTGACATAGCCACGAGTTGAAGTAGTAATACGTGAAGTAGTTATTCCGTAGAAAACGTGGCAAATCTAAAACTGCATTGCGAAACGCGCGGAGTGACATTTCTTTTCTACACGCCAGCTGCACACCAGACATTTCTACACACCAGAGTGACACCAACTTTTCTACATACCAGTCAAATGGTACACTGATTTTATCTAATTTTACTCCGAAATGCACGGGAAAGCTGGATACATGTGCTCGGCGCGCTAGGCGCGTTTCCTATATTTGAACACACCAAGAACATGTACCTGTATACAGGGTGTTTCAGCGAACACTTTCAAAATTTATTTAAGGTTGCCTGTGGCAGATAGCCCAATTCTAGTTCATGAGCTGGTCTACTCGAAGAGGCGGACATTACTTGCACAAGAAATTGAAATGCATAATCGAATGATTAACGAAAATTCACTAATTAAGTTTTTAACTAATTACCTGATGGCCCATATTGCAATTTACAAATTGTAGCCGTGGAGTTCGCAAGGCGGATCCACTTCAAATTAATTCTCAGGTTGACACCAGTTTCGAGATATTCCCGAACTTTGCGGGAAAAATGCATTGACGTTCCAGTTAAGTTTGTGCTTCAAGGCAGAAAGCGACGTTTTGTTAAGAAACTAACTGGAACGCCAATGCATTTCTCCGCAAGGTTCGGGAATTAATATCTCGAAACTGCTGTCATCTCGAGAATTCGTTCCAAGTGGATCCGCCTTGCTAATTCCACGGCTACAATTTATAAATTGTAATATGGGCCATCAAGTAATTAGTTAAAACTTAATTAGTGAATTTTTGTTAATCATTCGAGTATGCATTTCAATTTGTTGTGCAAGTAATGTCCGCCTCTTCGAGTAGACCAGCTCATGAACTAGAATTGAGCTATCTCCCACAAGCAACCTTTAAGATTTTTTGAAAGTGTTCGCCGAAACATCCTGTATATTCGAATATATACGTGACAAAACACTTAGTTTTTCTTCAAGAACTTGGCTGCACAAGAACACGCTACCGGAAGCTGACTGGAATCACAAACACACTGCTACCGCAGCGAATAAGAGTGATCTACAGAGAGGCTCGACTTCGTATTGGCTTAAACGGAACAGCTGCGGCTAAAGAGAAAAAGTACGGGAAAAAATTTACCGCCCTTGCCCTGTCGAGAAAATGAGGGTAGGCGAAGCTTGTGGCAAGACGACTGTGTCGCAAGCGTTCCGCTTCGTTTGCTCTAAACTCAGGGTCAGCGGCTCTTCGCTGACGTTTGGCCTCAACATCGCGCTCCCGCAACTCGAGGTCCGCGGCTCTTCGCCGACGTTTCGCCTGGTCTTCGGTCGGAAGCCCTCACACTACAATCGGGACGTCGACGACGAGCCCTTTCCCGAGCGAGTTCGCGGCGCCGTTGCTCAAACGCAGCCTGCTCCACGGCGGAAGGCACCACGTGCGGCCTTCCCATCCGGGCGCCGAAACTGATCTGAGGCGAGGGAAGCCCGGTGGAGCACGCGCCAAGCCCCTTTCCTTCCCTTTCCCTCCCCGTGACACACCAAACGACGGTCGCACGTGTCACGTGATCCGGCACCGGCGCAGCTTTTCCCGCACCTGCTCTACTCTGGGAGCAGCCGGGTTTTAGCGTGATACCCCCACCACCACCGACACTTGTGAGGCAATACAAGCTTCGCTGGAATAAAGCGGAATGCATGTGGAGCCTCTCTCTCTCTCTCTCTCTCTCTCTCTATATATATATATATATATATATATATATATATAGCTGTTCTTTAGCACTCGTAGCTAGCGAAGGCTAGCAAAAAAATCTAATGGCGTTTAACGTCGCAAAGAAACCATCGGGCCATAGATGCAGAACGCCGTAGTGGTGGTGCTCTGGATTCATTTTGACCTGCCGGGGTTCTTCAGCGTGCACCTGAAACTTCAGTGCACGAGCGTGCGTTCGATATGCGGCCGCCGATGCCGCGACTGAGCAGTGCAACTTTACTGCCACTGACGCGCATGCACCTCGTGGCGGGTAAACTGCAAGACTTTCTTTATTTCCTACTTTACTTCTTTCGCTTTGTTTGTTTCTCGCATTTCCAGGTGTCCGGTAATTTTGAAGACGGCCACGCAACTTCCAAGCAGCTTTCGCTGCGCGTAAATAGAAATGCCGGCACGTGAAGCAGCTTACTCTTAAGCCTAAGGCGGCTCCAAAAGACACTAACGTAAAATGTATACAACAACGACGACGACAACTTTATTCGGGTGCTGATGGCCGCAATGACACTAGATGTGCGTGTGTGCTTGCGACTTGCGTCGCATAGTGCGTGCAATATTATTCTCAAGTTGTATGGTCGTTTTATTTTTCTCTGGGTAGTGTCTGGGGACTTCGGGATGACCTCCCTAGACAGGCGCGCCTTACTTTCTTCGCATAACTTAAAGAAAAAAAAAAAGGAAGACAACGGAGGCCGCTCACAAATCAGTCTGCGACGCCTTTAGGCCAGCAACGACAGAAGAATAATGAAATAAAACCGTCTCCCTGTATGTATATCACCTCCTTATACGAAATGTATAAAACGCTTCGCGGGGCCATAAGACTAACTATACGTCATTTTCCTTTGATTAAAAAATATGTTTTTTTTTACTTTCTTTCCCAATGGGCGAGGGAATATCAACGGAGGCATTCCCTCGCCTTTTTGCTCTCTCCCATTACGGTCTCTTCTGCAAGGAAAGCAGCCGTCGGAGCTATCAGGCGAAGGAAAAAGAGGTAATGAGGAAGGCACTTTATATGTCACGGGTCATATCGCTGGTCTACGCACAGCGAAATTTTCACCGGTGCACTGTTCCATGGGAAGGTTTATGTATCGTCGGCGAGCTAGCGAAACCCAGTACGTCGACGAGCCATAAAAGCGACGAGACGGTGCAAAGAGGCAGAGGAGAGGCACTTCGTATAGTTAACGTCTCGCCGAGCGGGACCAATTAACAACCCAACGTCACTCGCGCTCTCTGAGCAGTGCGTATAGTTACATGTAATGTGGCGACCGTAAACTGTGTCCGTGGGCTGCTCTTAGAAGAGCCGACGCGTCTTGCATAACCACTTCAGACCCTGTGTCCGCGCCCCTCCGGACAACCGCTTTCATCGTTTTCGAAGTTAAACCGCGAATGACAAGCTAAAATAATCTGGTGCAACATAAAGATAGGTGCAGTGGACACCATATGTCAAGCACGTAATAATTTTGCTTCCACTGGTTTTCAAGAAAACTGATACGTACGGCTGCACCTTCATCGACGACGAAGAATGTATCTGTTGTGCATTTCAAACGCTATTAGACGACGCGGCAATCAACGCGAGAAACCGAGCCGCCATGTTAAACCTGTATCTGCGTGTTTAGGGAAACAACAGACGTTTTCATCTAGCGAACTGGAGTAATGGACTCTCAATCAAGGTGTATGTATACGTGCTGATGCGAGCAATGTACCCGAGCAATCTGGTCGTGTAAGTACTTTTTCGGAATCGAGAGAGACCGGTTGACAATGAGGACTGACTTTAAAAGGTGCTGCGTCACTGAGGCATTGTTGGATCTGTTGACGGTTTCCTCCGTTTCATAGACAGCAGACAGCGCTGCGATTGCTGGACTTTCTCAGTGCTCGCCTTCGCGACCAAGAAAATAGTGCGTCACATGTCAAAGATACAGGTACGGCTACAAACCCCTTCCCTCCCGTCCCCCCGGTGTCTTGAGCGCGACGGAAGACGGTGCGCTTCCTCCCCGCTTTCCTTCCTCCTTGCGCGCGCGACACTGAGCCGCCGTCGTCGGCTCACACTCGCACGCTTTCACTCGCACATACAGCATAGGGCGCGCGGCGACGATGCTATCGCCCTTGGACTTTATGTGGAACAGCACGGCGACGCCGACGGCAGAAATGCGCCTGGAGTGTCCATATAATTGCTATCGCAATAAAAAAAGAAACGAAAATAACGGCTTCGGTGGGGGCGAGCCAAAACGATATAGTGTACGCAGATTTAGATGCACGTTAAAGAAGTCCCAGCTGGTCACAATTAATACGGAGCCCCCCACTACGGCGTGCCTCATAATCAGATCGTGGTTCGGGTGCGCAAAATACCAGAATTTGATTTATTTAAATTAAAGAAACGGGCGATGAAACCAGAGATAGCGCAATCTGTGGTTTCGTCTATCATATCAATTACGTTTAATAGTAATTCTGGACGTATATGTATCTTGCTCTGATCTTGAAGATATTGTGTCTCTACAAGGTATTGTGGCTTCTTAACCTGAACACTAGAACATCACCCGGTCCTGATGGGCGTTCCTTCGTCGTTACGCTGAAATGCTCGCCCCATTCCTTGCATGCATTTTTCGCGCATCGATATCATCTTGGGATCTAACGGTTGACTAGCGAACGGCGCGTGCAGGTGCCCATACACAAGAAAGGTGACACTGCGGTGATTTCAAGTTATCGGCCTATATCTCTCACTTCTTCGTGCTGTAAGATGCTTGAACATATTGTTGCTAACTACATAATCGAGTTTTTAACAGATAGCATTCTCTCCTTTTCAACATAGTATTAGGAAGGACTTTTCTACGGTCACCTAACTAACCACAGTAATTCACAATTTTGCAAGCGTAATGGCAAGTCTAGTCAAACTGACGTTTTCTTTTTTTTTTACTTTCGAAAGGCGTTCGACCTTGTTTCACATCGAAAGTGAATCTTCAAGCTAAAATACACTGGCCTCCCCCTTTCAGAATAAATTAAATTTCCGCGTACTTAGCAAGCCGCGTGCAGTCGGTTTCTGTTAATGCTCACTACTCGCGTCGTTTGCCAGTCACTTCCGGGGCACCACAAGGCATCGTACTGGGACCACTCTTGTTTTTTTTTATTATTAATGATATTGTTACCTAGTTTTTAAACCAGTACAAATTCGTTTATTTGTGGACGACTGCAGTTTGCTTTATGAGATTGTTTGCCGAGAGGATCAGGAACTTTTGAATACTAACCTTCACAACATTTATTCGTGGTGTAAACAATGGGACATGAAGCTGAATTAAGAAAAAAACAGTATACATGCAGATAACCAAGAAAAGACATAGGTGGAAGTTTCGCTATAGTCTTCCTACTCATCCTCTCGTTGAAGTAAATGAATATAAATATTTAGGTGTGACAGTAACTAACAACCTAAGTTGGAATTCACATATCTCTAACGTATGTGCTGCCTCATTTCGTAAACTCTGTATTCTGCGTCATAAACTAAAACAACCGCCCCCGAAAACTAAGCATCATGCAGACAGATCACTCTTTCGGCCTAAATTGGAATACGCATGCACAGTCTGGGATCCACATAATAAATAAACACAGTATTAATGATCTAGAAATGATTCAGCGGAAAGCAGTTAGGTTTAATTTGTCTAAGTACCGTATAACCGGCTCACCAAAACTATCATGCACAATTATACAAACGTTACAACTACGCCGGAAAATTCTAAGGCTCAAATTTCTTTTTCTCCTCAAAAATAAATTCTCGATCGATTCGGGCATGGCCTGACTGTCCCAACGTGGGAGCGGCCCGCTGCGCGCTGAGTCGCGTACCTCTGAACGTTCATTAAAGTTTTACATCCATCCATCCATCGATCCTGCTCCATATGCGCGCTCATTAACTACAAGAGTAATCAGACATCACCACTCTGAATCTTTCTTCTTTCTGGGGCTTTACGCGTCAAACCAGTTCTGATTATGAGGCACGCCGTGGTGGAGGGCTCCGGATTAATTCTGACAACCTGGGGTTCTTTAACGTGCACTACAACGCAAGCACACGGGCGTCTTTGCATTTCGCCTCCATCGAAATGCGGCCGCCGCGGCCGGGATTCGATCCCGCGACCTCGTGCTCAGCAGCGCAACGCCTGAGCTGACTAAGCCACCGCGGCGGGTGACTCTGAACCCTTAACTTCCTATCAAACAAGAACTAAAACTTTCAAATTTTCATTTTTACCACCATGCTATTGAATAATGGAACGCACTACTTATCACTGCTAAACAGCACTGACTCAATAGATCTGATTAATTTTTATATCTTAATTTCGCAACAGAGACGTGAGCGTTTTTGTTTGTTTTCTTCTGAATGCTTGTATGATTATTTTTTTTTAACTTGACCCCTCCTGCTTGGGCCCCCATGGGCCTGCAGTATTTTGTAAATAAAAAAAAAAAACAAATAAATAAAAAAAGCCGACAGATCCCACGCCCTGTGGGAATCGATGTTATGCGAAGCAATGTGCTTTAACAATCTGCAAGTTAACGAAACGACCATGACAGCATCAAGACGTAGGCGGCTCTTTCATGACCTACATGACACGCATGTCATGAGTCCTCAGGAGTCCCTTTAGCTACACCTAAGATAACTAAGGGCGAAAGCCTTAGTCATACTCATGACTGACTTCTACCACCATCCTTTAGTGCTTCCTTCACTTAGTACCCACGTCCGAACCCATTCAGTGTTTTTGAGTGTTAATGTTTTTAAACCTGCTGTTGATAGCAATCTTGCCTCGTTCAATGAGTATTATAGGCCACTTACGTTCACCACTGAATTTCCTGCGCAGGGCAATATCAAGTTTTTAGATTTGCGTTTGCATTTCAAAGCTATACACGTGTGTTGGGTGTATGATGCCCAGAGCAAACAAGCAGCCCTTAAGGTACGGTTCTGCACACTCAAAACTCATAAAAATAAGTATTGTACGTTCTTTCTTGTCATGCGCTCTTTCTAAGTCTTGTACCCACATGCTGGATGAAGGACTTAGAAAGCAGGTGGCTCGTTTGGAAGCAAAGAACTATCCGAGGCATATCATTATCTCGGTTGCTGAAAGCCTGCATCGTCGAAGGAAGGCAACTTCACGCCTGAGTGAAGAGCAGAGAGCGGATGACGAAAGAAAAAAGAAATAACTAAGGGACAAACAAAAGGCGGCTGTAATTCCCTACTTTCATAGGGAACGGTCGGGTGTAAACGTTGTTTTTACAGCACCTAACAAACTTTTGAGTTTGAGTGGGCTGAGCTGTCCTACGAGGAAACGGAAGACAGTTTCCGCTACCGCGCATAAGGATCCTTTTGTTACATGCACTCGGAACGATGTGTATAAGGTTCCACTTTCGTGTGGGAAGTACTACGTGGGCCAGACGCGCAGATGTCTAAACGTGGGTCTGGCGGAGCATGGTAATAAAGTAGAGAGCACCGCAATAGACGGGCACCTGGCTGCCCACTGTAGAAAATGTGACGCGAAGGATCCATGCTACCCTCTCTTAAAACAAACTGTTGTCGTCTACCGCCACAGTAATAAGATAACGAGGGAAATTGTCGAAGCAGCAAAGATAGCTAGAGGAGGTGACGATTGCGTTAGCACGCCGTCTATTCTTTTATCCAAGAAAGAGCTTGAACTTTTTGGCATAGTAGCCACATGACTGCTTTTCCTTTTCTTCTTTCCCTTCAGTGCGTCTATTGCAGTGCCTTCCCTGTGAGTATAGATATGCTTACCACCTTCAATAAATCAATTGTTCAAAGTTAGCGCTCGTCCTGTGCTCTTCTTCGTCCTCAATTGTGTCGTTTTAGCGCTGTGTATCCCAGTTGAAATTACAATGACCTATGCATACCGTCATTCCCAATATCGCTTACATTCCAGTAATACTGTGCAATGAACAGCGTTTCCTGCAGAATTTTCTAGCGCTGCGATTATTCTGCTACCATGGGAATGGAATGGCTGTCTAAGTGTCGTGCTTAATGGCTTCAGACGTTCTTGCGGATTTACTTTATGCGCTTTATATCTTTCTAAATTTTCAATCAATCAATTTCTTTTTCTAAATGTGCGAAGACAGTGAGACTCTGTGCGCACATGCATAACCTTTGCGAATTGTTGCACTTACAGCGCAATATTGTGTTGAATGTGATCGATTTCCAAATTCTCAAAGTCGTTCGAAGCCAGAAGCACGAATATTAGGCAAATATACACGTGTTATGCATCTTATTACGGCTGAACCGGTCGCCATGCTCGAAGCTCCTGTAGAATCTGCCGCCACATTTCCTATAACAATTTATTTAAGAAACTATAGGCGAATCATACCACGATATATCTGCCGAAGGTGACGCGGGTGTCAGGTGGGAAAGTTTTACCTAGGAAATTAATCTTCGTTTTCTAAAACCAGAGAAAATAAAAAGAGGTGAACTTGTCACTGACCATTTTCCGAAGCGCCGTCATCTTCACTGGAGGAACCGTGCCCTGCGGATTTACCTGTTCGAGAGAAAAGAGAAATGTTCTGTACAGACGACATAACTTATCTTTTCCGTTTCTATATTACTACGTACCCGATTCTTGGCCTATTCAACACAGCGAGTATGTACAGTCGAGAGCAAAAGTCTGGGTTCAAGAGGTGCCGCTAAATTCTTCTTTTTCTTCGGCATAAAGGCTGAAGTTCGCCTGTTTGATCAGCGTCGTGAATTAAGACAATTTCACATCGCACGGTTAATTGTGCTACAATATTTTTCTTTTTCTCCCTTATGCCTGACTTTTGCTCTCGGCTGTACTTTTTTCAACATCGTCACTATCATCATACCTCATCGTGCTCCAGCGTGAAACACCAAACAAAACGTCCCTGCTCTTGCAGCAGCGCATTACGAAGACGTGCGTTCGATGTGGATGGCTCAACCTTCGCGTATAAACTCCCGACAAGGATCAAAATAAATGTTTATTCTATACCTCCCTCCAAATAACCGCGACAGCGCACTAATGCGCGTTTGCCCTTTACAAAGGTCTTTGAACCTGTTGGCGGAGGAGTGCTTACTGTACAAACATGGACGGCAGGCCCGAACACGCGGTTCAATTCGAACAGCCTTTGTCATCGTAGAGTGGCCGACTCCTCTATATAGCACCAAGTTAAAATGCAATGATGAATTATGCCAACCCCGCGCACTACGGAATCGGCGCAGGTGAAGCCTCTTTCGTTTATATGTTTGTGTTAACGCTGAACATGTTGACGTCATGTCATGTTAGATTATTGTAGATGCTATGTTACGTTATGTAGATGTTGATGTGGTGCATGTGACTTTGCTTGTGCTGAAGCAATACATGAGAAAGAACCGAGTGATCGTCACTGCTTCACATTCGATGATAAGCTTTTTTTTTTCTTCGTACATTTCAAGAAATATACAGGGTGTTCATTTTTAAGTTTTACAGAATTTTTAGAAATCACCTGTGGCAGGTAGCATAATTCTTATCATTGAGCTGGGATTATTCGATGAGGCGGACATTAGTAGCACGAGAAATCGAAACACATATTCAACTAATTAACAAAAAATCACCAATTAACTTCTTAGTTAATTACTTTACGACGCTATATTGCAATTTACGTATTGTAGCCGGTGAGCTTGTCAGGCGTATCCTGTAGGAATGAATTCCCAGAATGACACTAGTTTGGAGATATGCGCCATCAAACTCGCTGTAAAAATGCACTGTTGTTCCACTTACTTTTTTAACAAAATGCTATCTTCTGCATTGAAGCCCAAAAGTAACTGGAACGCCCATGTATTTCGTCCCACACTTTGGGAAATAATATCTCGAAACTGGTGTCATCCTGGAAATTCATTTCAGGTGGATGCGTCTTGCAAGCTCACCGGCTACAATTCGTAAATTGCAATATGTGTCGTAAAGTAATTAACTAAGAAGTTAATTAGTCAATGTTTATTAATAATTGACAATGTGTTTCGATTTCTCGTGCTACTAATGTCCGCCTCTTCCAATAACCCATATCAACGATAAGAATCATGCTACCTGCCACAGCTATTTTTAAAAATTCCAGTAAAACTTAAAAATTAACACCCTGTATACATGAGCTAAAGGCGCACAGCAGCTAGCGGGAGCTCCTGCACCTTCAGTATACAAACGCACATCACACAGAATGGGATCGCACAATTTTCACGGCTAGGATGCGACAGAATTCGATCTCTCTCGCTTTCTTTTCAGAAACTATTGTCACACAAAATAGGTTCGTACATCGCACTGTAATAATAAGCACACCAAACAATAATCACAATCTCTACAAAATTGTAGTTTTAGTGTATGGTCCTCAAACATACGCTAAGAAAGGTTTGCACCCCTTAGGGCTTATCACTTGCATTCCCCGATCGAGACGTTGGAAGGTGCCTTTTACGGTCGAACCAAAGTATAGGCACACGCGTTTATCTCTTAAAATCGTAAGAAAAAAAAAAGGTTTTGCGATTGCCGCTGCTCTGTCCTTACTGACACTTTGCAGAAATACCGCATTTTAAGGGGAGATGATACTCGGAAAACTTTTCTTTAAATATTTATGACAGCTCAATGAAACTTTCGCCATTTACAGAGTTCGAGCTCCTCTATTCAAATCTGCTTTAAGTTTTTGAATAGCTTAGTTGTTTATTTTTTTTTTTTTGCACACCATGCATTTGTAAAAACAATGCATTTTTGTGCAAGCTTAGGCGATACAGTAAGCACAGGAAAACACTTAAAATAGCTCATATTGCTCCCAGTGAATAGTAGAATTCATTTCAGCAAGAAAATAGTAGTGTAACGTCTTGTGATTTTAGTCTAGAAGAAAAAATTACAACGCTGAGCTTCAGTTTTACCATTCTCAAAGAAGAAACTTGAAATTATCTTACTGAATATGTTTGTGGAAAGCTCTGAAAGTAATTCCTTTGAATTTAGGACATTTTAAAGCATAAGCATCCCAAATTTTATTATAATCAGACTACATAAAGCGTAGAAATTTTAGTGCACAAACTCTAAAAATGATACCGAAATGAAAAACTGAGAAAAACACGTTTGACAGTATGAACAAAAAAAAAAAAAAAATAACGCGCACGCTAGACTTCGATAGGTGAAACCTTTTTTTTTCTTTCGTATTTTCAGCAAGAATGCGGCGCTGCCGAAGTGGGCTCTGTGAGAAGAGGGTTAGGCCTACATCCTGACGAAAATTCAAGAGCAGGCAACGCCGCGGAGCGAAATGCCGCGCGCGCGAAATTCGGGTAAATTCGCACTTTCACGAGCCATCACGAGTGCTTCTTGCATTTTTTACTAACTTCTAGTTGATTCTCAGCTTTGATTTTTTAATAAAGGAGGACGCCCCTTGGAGGAATACAAAACACAACAAAACACAAAATCGACTTCGGAAAAAAAAGTTAGTTTTACAGCGGAGTTTTACCGGCCGTTAATGTGGGCCGATCCTGGCGTAAGTGCAGAAAGGCTCCAAGCGCAATGGCACATACCCCTGTGAACTTGCAAAGCTGAGCCTGGCTAAGTCTAACTAAGCATGGTTGGGACTACTTAAGCATAGTCACAATCAATAGATAATCGGTAATCGATCAATAATCAACGAATTCCGGAAAATGCTGGGGATAACTTGATAGTGCTTAGCCTAGCCCAAAAGCCAGGACTAGCTATAGGACTAGCATCAGCTCCGCTGTCTCTTTACTCCAGTGCAAGCTACGCTAGCTTTTCTTTTTTTTTTTTAATCCTCATCTCCCCTTAAGGTCCCCGTATCTTTCAGTGCAACACTTGGCACATTAACTCGCCTGGGTTTCAAGCCAGAAAAAGTAAGCGAAGTTGCCTGTGTCTGTGGGGAAGCTAGCTGCTGCGAAGGCGGCGCTACCATAAACTTGTGTCGCCGCCTATCGGCAGCTACAGAAAGCAGCCGTTCCGAGAGGGCAGCCGCGTGTTGCCCGCTCCTCTACAGTACATGCAATCGCACCGCGCTACGGAAAAAAAAAAATGTACGCAAAAGATAGGCGCCCATCGGCTCGTTCTGTTCCTGCGCCTGAACCAGGACGCGCATTGCTTCGAAACCAGTACGGCGAAAACCAGTTTCGGAGAGCATTAACTACTATTAACAGCGCGTGCAGTATTACCGAGCCCGTCAGTTGCGCGCGGGCTTCCATCCTGCCTATCCCGCGGACGGGACCGCACTGGCAGTTTCCAGCTCACTGCACACAACTACGGGGAGCGGGTGTGCTGCCATTACGAAGAAGGCACACATCGTGAGAGACAGCAGCACGGCTGCAGGTAGCGCCAGACTCGAGGCGTAGGATAACTTTGATGTGCCAGACGAGGCGCCCATGCATCAAGCCTTGTCGTGATTCAGATCCACTAATCATCGGTCGTTATGCATGAGGAGAGGCGAATGAGCTAAGGATGATGGTACTTGGGCTCGCTTAATGATCAGGCCGCGCCGCACTGTGTATAGTAGTAGCCGAAGGACGGGCTACACACTGAGAGACGACTTCTTATTTTTATTGACACGCAGTTAAGTGACCCACAGTTTACACAAAACTTGTTTTAAACCCATAACCGCAATGGCTAGTACAGGGTCAAATTCTGAAACGCACCTGGCATGCGGCAGCATGTCGACACAACGGATAAATTATACAACAAAAGCGCGCAACACTTACAAAATCATGTTCTAAGCTTGCTTGTTGTCAACAATTGAACTAGTCGGAACTGTCACCTCCAAAGCAAGTCCTCCTTATTAAATTTCTTCATAGGCTTAGAAACAGTGCACATTGATTTACCTTGATTGAGTATCGTGTTCCAGTGAGAGCACCGGTAAATTGCGATAGCCGCCACCCGCGTGTGTTTCTAGCAATTGGTACGTTAGGAGTGACGAATGTACCAATGGTCCTAACTTAGAACCATTGGTACACTCGTCACTCGAGCTTCTAGCCTCTGCTTAGCAAGCACGAAACATATATACGAGGTGTGTCTGCGAAGACATTTCTCGATTTTGAAAAATCGCTTGCGCCAAACAGCATAATTCTGGTCCGCGAGCTGGTCCACTCGAAGAGGCAGACGTTACTTGCACGAGAAATCGAAACGCTTAATCGACTAAGTAACAAAACATTCACAAATTATGTTTATAACTTGCGGTATATACTGCAATTCACAAGTTGCAGCTGGTGAGACGGCAAGGGTCGACTTGAAGCTAATTGTGGATGGCACCATTTTCGAGATATGCACCATCAAACTTGCAGTAAACTGTCGTCTCACTCACTTTTTTTAACCAAACGCCCCCTTTTTTTTTCATTGAAGCACAAAGGTAACTAGACCCTTAATGTATTTCTCCGCAAAGTTCGGGAATTAAGAGGAAGCTTTAGCTCCCCATATGTAAGTGCATGGGAAAGGACAAATCGTATTATTCGGCAACCCCTGCACCAAATTTGATGACGTTTGCTGCATTTAACCCTTTAACTGGTAGCTAACAATATTGTTGACCTAACAAAAGCACCTGCAAGAACTAGACAAATCACAATATTAGTCTGTACCTTTCAATTTACCTTTACTTATGCATACCTGCTCACCAGTGGCATTCACTAAAATGTCAAGCGTGAGCAGCAGCAGATGTTTTGGTCATAAAACCTGAACGCCTCGTCGTTATCTTCTGAACGCACGTGAGGGTCATATTCTTGCCAGCGTGATTTTTTCCCCCCCCTTTTTTTTTTTTATTTAAACAAGCTCTTATTTCTTAACTCCACAAAGGTACATCTCATGAGCCCACATTGACCTTGCCATAGCAAGTGCCAGAGCATAGCAAGCGCTTTGGACCATACATTTACGTTTCACTCTCTGGTCATCAATAATTTTGACCTACTGTATCTCGCAATTAGTTTTTAGAGAAGCCGCTTAACATTTCAATTGTTATGTATTTGACGAAAGTAAAGAATAACAAATCAATAAAACCATGTTAGGTCAAGTCTTTCTTATCTTGCTCCTTCTTGCCACTTAAAGAGTTAAAGGGACACTAAAGCAAAACACTAAATCAGTTTAGGCGAATGAAGCGTTCTTTGAAAACTCTGTTGTCGTTAATTTCGAAATAATACGTTGATTATTAGAAGAGAAAATGAAGGTCACAGTTTCAGTTCTGGAATTTCGAGCCGAATCGCCAGCGCCGATACGTCACCGTGACGTCAATGATTTCAAAGAATTTTCTTTTTTTTTTCGTATTTACGCCGCGTTGGGTCAGCAGAAGTTCCCGAAGATCAATCTTTGTTCGATCTTTGGCTCATTTAGAAGGCGATATAGTCTACCTCTAACCCGCCGCGGTGGCTCAGTCAGCTAAGGTGTTGCGCTGCTGAGCAAGAGATCGCGGGATCAAATCCCGTCCGCGGCGGCCGCATTTCGACGGAGGCGAAATGCAACCCCCCCCCCCCTCCCCCTCGTGTGCTTGCGTTGTAATGCACGTTAAAGAACCCCAGGCGGTCAAAATTAATCCGGAGCCCTCCACTACGGCGTCACTCATAATCAGATCGTGGTTGTGGCACGTAAAACCCCAGACAGAAGAAGAAGGTAGTGTACCGCGAAAGGATTAACTATAGGCCCTAGAAGACGGTGTCAAAATCTATGACGTCACAGCGAGCTGGTGCGGAAACATCAAGGAGGCGTCGCCACCCGGCCGTCTGTTGTTGCCGCGCATTTTCCGGCTTACCAAGCGCCTTATCGCGGCGAGGTATTGGGTTTTTTTTTTTTTTTTTTTTTTTTTTTTTTGCTAGGGTAATTTACTAACACAGAAGAAATCATGTTTCCCTTTAAGGTCCCTGTAAAGGAAACGGTTAAAATGTAGCGACTGTTCGAACCCGATTTTTTATTCAAACCGTCAATGTTTACACCGAAAGCTGTATATGGCTAGGTGAAACGAAAAACCGTTCGCCACATGTTTCGATAAAGTTCTCCAATGGCTGCGCCGTCAGTTACGCCGTCCTCTACGTCGCACCCAAGCGCGCGCGCCATTGGCAGCACCGTTAGTGACGTCGTTCTCTGCGTCGTACCCAAGCACGCGCGCCAAGTGCCGCTCAAGAAACTCCCGCCGAAAGCGGGCGTTGGCCCCGGCGAACGCGTTCCCGCCATTGCCACGTTGGCGCTGCTAGAGTGTACTAGATTGGGGGAGTGGGTCCAACGAGGGCTCTGCGCTGAGGCATTTTTTTATTGAAAATCAAGGTGACGCTACCGTCGCTTTCTCCCGAATGAGTGGTCCCGCTCGCCGGCCGGACGCTTGTCGCGTCGGAGACCCTACCGCAGCTGCATGGAGCTTTGACAGGCGGATACTCGGTGGCGATAACACTGAGATTATTCCCCACCGATCTATTGTAAATAAAATGGAAAAAGAGCGGCGGAAAGAACGCAAACCACGCAACAACGACGGTGCGTCGAGCAGACGACAGTTACTCAGCCCGCGAGCTCGCCTCAGCCTCAGCCAATGAGCGCTGCCGAAACAGTCGGAGCCAACGTTTATTGGCCGGAGATTTAGAAGAAGGCGATGACAGCGCCGCCACATTTTCCGCGTTTTTTGCTTCACCCTCGGCGCTTGCTAAGGCGTCCGCAGGACCCACTCTCCCATTCTAGTACACTCTAGCGCTGCTTTGCCCGCAACGCCGCCTCCTCGGCTCGCCATTGTCGCATGCGTTCGATACCTCGAGTTAGCTCTGAGTCGTGTTTAGCAGCATCCGCCCGCCATTGGCGCTTGTGTTCCACTAGAAACACAAACATGTAACCAATAATTGAGAAACGCTTCAATACAGCGTCGGGATTAACCCACTGCTAAAAACCGGGGCCGCACGTTTCAGCTTATCTGGTTAACCATCTGTATGGAGTGCTTGGGCGGTGTTTTTTTAATAAAAATTGTTGGAAAACGCAAAATTTCAGAAAACGATACTTTGAAGTTTACAACTCTATAACTTGGCAACGAAAAAAATATCTCAATTCTGTCAATTGCATCTAGTAAGACATCTAAAGCGGACAACTGTTGTACTTTACGTGGTATTTAAGTACAGCACTAATGTACGAGTAGGACTTTCGCAAAACCCTTGTAAACATTGTAAAAATTCACGCATGATTTACCTTAATGTGTCAAATTTGACCACTTTGGATGTTAATGGATGCAGTTTACAGAACATCGATAACTGTTCCTGGTGCAGAGCTCCGGATTTGTTAACTTCGCGCTATATATTTTTTTTTCAAGATTACCGATTTTCGGCAATATTAACCCATTATCAAAGAAAATATTTGTTAATACAACACGAAAAACACCCGATGCAGCTTTCTGTTGCTAAATACGTGCCACATAAAAGTGTTTTTCCGAGCGTGAAAGAAGCCCGCGAATACACACAAAATTGCCGTGCGACTGGCCGCTCGAGCCACTTTGCGTGTATTCGCGGGCTTCTTTCTCGCTCAGAAAAATACTTTCATGTAGCAGGTACTGAGCAAAAGAAAGCTGTATCGGGAGTTTTTCATGTTGCTCTACAATTTTCTCATTGACACTTTTCATCTAATTATAGTATTTGAGAAGTTAATTAATAACATCGCAGTTAAAGCACGGATACGCTACAATTCTGCCAAGTGGAACTCTGCAGAAACACGACTGCATCTAACTTTTCAACACAAAACGTGCCTGCTTACTGCAACCACTTAAAATTATTCATTTTTTGTTAACTGCACTGCTAACTGCGATAATTATCTCACTTTGTGTCCCCCTCGCCACATAAGCCTACTGTAGAGGTGGTGCTCACGTACGTCTCAGCACCTAATTACAATACCTGTGAACTTAACTTTGATTAACCTGTATGTATATGTATATATAAAACTGCCGCCTATATGCATTCGCCTTGCAAAGACACCGGCTACAATTCGGAAATTGTAATATGTGCCCTAAAGTAATTAATTCCGAATTAGGGAATTCTTGTTAATTAGTTGAACATGTTTCGATTTTTCATGCAAGTAATGTCCGCCTATCAGAGTATTCCAGCTCAAGGACTGCAATTGTGTTATCTGCAATAGGCTATTTATTTAATTTCGTAAAACTTAATAGTGATCACCCTGTATGCTACTCAAATAATCTCGTGGCAAAGCTGGTAACTGTGTTACTATACTCGGGGACAACTTCTCTCGTCAGTGCAGGAAAAGCTATGGGACCGAAGCACACAGTCTCGTTACGCGCCAAGAAAGAGTTCCCTAAATTCATTACAAATTTTCACATCTCCCTAGGTCAAGTAAATTCTACTTGATAGATTATTATGTGAACAATGCTATGAGAAGCCATACATGATATACAATAACTATTGTGCGCTTTGAAAAAGAATTCCTTGCATTTATTTATTTTTTGCTTCTCGGTTCCAACAACACTTACTGAGCACCTGTTCTGTACAGTAAACAGGGTGCGGGCTCACGGACAACCGAGCAGAGGGGCGCGTTTGTTGATATACCCGATAAAAAAAAAAAAAACGCTTTGGTGAAACATGCGGGATCTAGATATGACATTTTCAACGGTAAAATCAATAGTTTCGTCAAATTTTATTAAACACCCAGGGCTATATCGGAGGTTGTGAAAACGGGCAACGGCCGCAGACACAGCGTATAAAAAACAACGAAAAAAAAAAGCGAAACTTTCACCGAAAGCAGCTGATAGCTGCCACACTACTTGGCGGAGTAACACGATTGTGCAGAGGCTCCGCCCCCTCTAGCCTTTACTTCACTGCCAAGATGAGTTGTCCGCGAGTATTGCAGCCTTTGAATCGCACCTAGACAGACGACGCGGGCAGCTGGTGGTTAGCGAGTATGACGTTAGTCCCGGCACGTGTCACCTTCGAGATATGCTTGAGCGCACCTTATCTCGGTGGGCATGCCCAGAGTCATGCTGCGTAAGACGGCTTTTCTTTCTTTCTCCTTTTTTTTTTTTTTGTGTGTATAAGAAACGCATAAGTTTGAAACGTATTTCAAACTTACGCGGTCCAGAATTTCGTTCCAGTTGGCCTTTGATGTGGAACGGTGTTTAGACTTCGTGGGGATGACGCAACCTACTCCTATTATTACTGCTGCAGCAGTTGTAGGCAAAGATGCAACTGTATCGATTCGCCCGACCAGCTACTGTTCGTGCAGCAGTTCAAAGCTTGAAAGAGGGTTATCTGAGCGTGCGTTCGTCGTTTCTTTTACGCCAAGCGCGGCAGTCGCCGACTCATCGTCGTCAGGCCACCTCTTCAACCTCAGCTTGAATCTCGCGATATAGAGAGAGCGAATAAAAACAAAACATCGCAGAGCCCACCAGTGGGATTCGAACCCGCGTCCCTGCGGCAACGTGCAGTCGGGATCTGGATGGAGGACGCTCTACGGCAGCAAAACGAGACAGCAGCTCTCTATACAAATGCTGAGGTTCTATAGGGCAAGTTGAGCACACACCACGCAAATACATTACGTGCATAAACCAATTTCCAGAAAAAAAAAGAAAGAAAAAACTATTTCGAGGCATGCCAGGTTTCGGCATGCCAATCGCGAATCCTACTTGGGCTATGAAGATCACTTAATTAGCACATACCAGAGATCTTCCGTAGGATATGTATTTCTTAAAGGCGAAAAATTCCGGCAGGACAAATCTCGCTATGACTGTTGACGTCAATGTGATTAGCGATGCAGCGAGTGACACACCGTATTGCTCAAGACACCTGTACTTACAACCTGTATAGTATAGGCTAACAATGTTAACCTCATTAACACACACACGCGTGCCACATGCAGCGCCGCCACACAGCACAGCGTCCTTTGGAAGCCACCAAGCGAACTTCACTAAAGGTGGCCTCCCAACCTCAGCCAGTTTTTGTCACGCTGCAGACACTGTAGAATTGGGGTTCAGCGTATCTGACCGCAAAACAACGGCGCGGTTGAATTTCGGGCATAAAACTTTAATTTACACTGTCACCCAGAAGATCGCGTTCTCAGATTAAACAGTCAGACATGCAATTTATTTGTTTCGCAAGCGAGAACAACGTTCCGGGGGCCAGACGGCAGCTTCCGGTGAAAGTGGGCGAAGTAGGCTAAGTATGCTAAGCGCGTTAAAAAACGAATTCAGATGGATGTCGACGAACTGCCGCCTATACACGTGATCGTGAATGTGGGACAGTGCTTCGTATGTATACAGCAGGGACGCTCTCTTTTTTCTGGCGCTGTCGCGAAGCTTTTTTTGTTTTTTGTTTTTTTGCGCTGAATAATTTGTCCAGATTTGCGTGTCACGCAGAATCCAGGAGTTGGTGGCGTCTGTGCGTGTATTTCAGACGCCACATAATGAAACACTGCAGCCGAGGAAAACGACGTTACATACATCGCAAAGAAGTAGCTCTCAAAGTTATTCACGTTAAATCCCGCGTATCAATCAATGATTCGTTCAATCAGCCACAGCAGGAGATGTGTTCATTTATCGACTGGCTGAATCAATCATTCAACCTGCGAATCACGACACCGTGCTATGAACGCACAGCCCACTGTCAGATGCGCCCTCCGCACGAGATCTCAATCCGGCTCGGCAACAAACTTCGGTTCTTTATTTTTTTCCAATATTCTAAAAATTACCGGAGTTTGTCGACCTTGTCTGCGCTGCGCAGACACGCCAGCTTCGCGATTGCCGAATCCGGCGATTGGATCAATAAGCGCGCCACCGGGGGCTCCTAAGTGGTTCGCCCACATTGGGAAACCGCACGACAGGTCGGAAGAAATGAGTGAAGGCGGGTACTGCCCCTCAAGCCTTCGTTTGACTTGGCAGGTGAAGCTTTTGTATAATATTATTATTTAGTAGTGGTAGTAGTAGTAGTAGTAGTAGTAGTAGTAGTAGTAGTAGTAGTAGTTGTAGAAGTACTAGTGACCTTCAAAAAAAAATTTCTCACTCTCAAACTGGTGTAGATACAATACGCTACTCCTACATTATTCCGAAACTATGGCTTTAAGTTCTACGCGGAAAACACACCGCGTGCAATTTCAATACACCCTTCGGGAAGCTCCGCAACCCACGGTGGATGAAAGACCTTGTTTTGTGTGTACTTCGACAAAACGCTAAGCTTCTCTTCACACGCTAAATACGCGAAACAACGTGCCCTAGTTTCGCGCTATTGGAATTGTTTGTCGTATATCGCATGACTGCCATTTTCCTGTAGCGTTTCTGAAATTGTATTCGACTGCGTGCATTCCACTACTACAGTGTGTGTCTCTGACCTCATCGAACAAGTCCCCCCCCCCCCCCCCCCCCCAAATGAATTTATATTCATTTCCAAGCTCCGCTTTTGTCGTTCTAGCGACCATAGTACAGCCCTCTCAAACATACCTCATCTCCCACCTCTAAAACCAAGACGTATAATAAGTCAGACCCTTTATTCCTCTATATAAGGTTGTCCATGGCATTATGCAATGCCCAAAGGTTCTCGATCACGTGCCATTTACCGTGCCGCAAAAGTATACCAGCCAACATTCCGCATTTTCTGCCCGGCCTTGCTGCATTAAAGACAATCCTATAAGGCTCGACTACAAAAAAACATGTAATACGTATTCTGCCTGTATTGACACATTTCAGAGTTCCTTTCCAGCGTTTTGTATAAATGTAGATAATCGTGTTGTATCATTAACTCCCTTTTACGCCCGCCTCCTGGTTTTCTGTTTCCCTATTTGTTACTCCATCTCGCATTGTTTTTCTTCTGTGCACATTTTGTCTGGCGTGTTACTTTTTAAGTGCACCAGTACGAAGGCTCCGTAGCTGTACCTGCAGTGGGTGCTATAATAAACATTTGATTTATTGCAGCGTTAGCTACACTGGCCTAGCCAAGCCCGTTTCGCGCGGCACATCAAGAGCCGTGCTGCGCATGCGCAAGGATCAGTGATGTCACACGGCTTGCGCACCGGAGCCACCGGAGCCGGCACCTCTGGCGCACTCCGCCGCCGCCGCGCGCGACTCACCGCCGCCGGTCTGCGCATTCCAGAGGAGTGACGTCGTAGCCGTGGTAGACGCACTGGCGCCGGCGCGCGCTCGCTGTGCAGTCGCCGTCTGACACTGCGCTGGAGCCGCTGCGCTTCTGACTGGCGTTTGCCAGTCTGGTATAGCCATGGAGAAGGAGAGCGCAAATACTGCTCAACAGCGCAGAAGAACGGAGAAGCTTGACTCATAAGAATAATCTTATCTTAAGAATAATCTTAAGAATAAGCTAAGAATAATCAGCTGAACCTTTGCTAACGCTACGTATATCCTGGCATAGCCGAGCTAAGCCACTGCAACTTTTTGATTCATTGATTGATTGATTGATTGATTGATTGTCCAGGATAAACCCTGACCACCTGGGGTCCTTTAATTAACGTGCACCCGCAGTGCACGATACACGAGCGTTTCGGCATTGCGCCCCCGTTGAATCGAAATCGCGACGTAGCGCTGAGCCGCGTAATACACAGACGATGACAGTGAGAGTCAAACGTATTCAAATAACGGTGCACTTGGGACCTTAAAAAAAGCATTTCGTTACACGGGTTACTCTGTGTTGTAAAGACGGCGCACCGTGCACCACTCGCAGTGGAGCAGCTCGCGCGCTTTCAGCAACACATTCAACGACTTCGCGATATATTCAGTGGAGGCTCTCGAACAGCGAAATTTCTCAATCGAATCGAATAATCGAGAAAAACGACCTCCGAATATCGAGTTAAATACCGAAGATTTCCCATTTCCAAGCAAACTGAAACATAAAGGTTTGGTAGAGTAAGTTTTGGCAAGATATATAGGCTTGTTCAGGTCCTTTGATACACGCAATGCCGTTAACAAACGAATGTAAAGGTCAACTGATTGGCTTGCGAAAGAGATACAACTGAAAAGTGATCGCACCTGGTCAAGCACGACGATGAGAGCAATGAAATAAAATAACAACACGTCACTACACATGCGCGTAACTTAGTGTGTTGCGTTCGTTGAAAGAGCTGAGTGCTGCACTACTATACAGCACCGCGCGTAGTAATTTGTAGTAATGTAGACATTGCGAAATTGCTCAAATAACACGATTATTTGTGTAAATCGATACAACCAATCCGTAGGCTGCCTATGACGAGGCACGCTTACATATTTACGACCGCAACCTATTACGCACAAGTTATCCCCCCCGTGCGTTCTCTCAGAAACGGGCGCGATCTGCGCAAAACCCGCGGTTTTCCCGCAGCGAAATCATTCATTGGGATGAGCTTCCACTTGCATCGATATTTATATCCATAGACTACTACAACTAATCTTATCCCTTGCAGTATTCCAATCGATTGCGAATAATCGACGACTCCCAATAGCAAATTATCGGATCGAGTGTACGCGAATCGGACAGCAATGACTATTAACGCGAAAGCGTTATACGGGCCCCGTGTCGCAGAAAACCCGGCGTCGGCGGAAGCATCGGCGTCCGGGGCATCCGTGGCGGAGAAATTCATCCCGAACCAGCCCGACCACGCAGGCCCTCCGCATGGAGCGAGAGGATCGATAGTGGACAATAATTGAATTTCTCAAATTAAAATCCACCAGAAAAATCGCTAAGTAAGACTGAACTACAACCTACAGACATGATAGCGTCGGACTGTAATTTTAATATACGAGAAAAAAGCCTGATAAGCAGCAGCCGGGGATATTTTAAAGCTATCGCGTTCCACTCTTGAAGGCGAAGTTTAAGCCTCCTCCAATTCTGATGGTGCGCGGCTCAAGCAACCAACGCTCACGCAACAACTTTGGACATGCGCGCGCCTCGGGGCAACAGCAAATTGATAAAATAATGAAAAAAGGTCCTAGGGCCTTCACATTTTGATATAAGACGGCATATACTGTCCCTGTAAAAATGTCTTCCCAGCAATGCATTCATGTTTAAAAGTGAAGCCGACTTTAAGGGGATCGGTGTAAGCTTGGTCTCGGTAAGCTGGCTTTCCCACGTTGTGTGTTGCAGTGAAGCCTACTCATAAAGAAAAATGCGATGCCAACGGGGCCCGATAACGCTATCGCGTTCCACTCTTAATGGCGAAGCTTAAGCGTCCTCCAAGTTTTTCGATTCGTATTCGAAATCTCGAAATCTCGCTTCGACCGACGGATTGTGTGACTGCAGACGGGGTTCACTGCACTCTCCGCGGCGAAACCCGGGAGCGACGCGAGGTACAGCTGCTGCGCGTCGAAGCATGTACCGAAATTTCTTACCGTTTACTGGGTTAACCGAAGCCGTGGATGGCATGATGATCATATGACTACAATTGATGATGATTTATTGGCACTTCCTTTGAAACGGGGCGGGTGACAAATAGTCACAAAGACTGCTTGAGTTAATCGTGGTATGCTAAACATGCTTTTCCGTTTAGCATTTTGGTACCATCATCATCATCAGCCGATATTTATGTGTATATTTTTCTCTTCCTAAAAACGTCTATATCCACCTTGTACCGCTTACTTATGCGTGTAACGGATTCGGTTGTATTATTCTCTTCCCTGCCTCCCCCCCCCCCCCTTTTTTTTTTAATTTTTTTTTCCAGTACTCCTCCGATACGACCCTCCCAAAGCAGGTCTAGTGAAGCGATCGCTTTGTGACACTTCGATGCGTTTGAAACATTTTTGTGTTGCGTGACTAGTCGACATCATGATCACTACGAATGCTTTACAGCGGCAGTTAAAAGTAGAACACGGAAGGTCACGGCGGTGTTAGCTTTGTGTGCTCTCGATGCGGTTAAACTCTGCGTCACAACACGTCGGCTACCAGCATTGTTACTACCGTACACGCCTCTCCCGTAATCCGGCATTCCGCAAAGCTAATCTACACGGACAAGCTCTAGCCCTTGCCGTAGAAGTTACCATCAGTTCGACCCTTCGTCGTTGGTGCTTTCGTCAGCCGTCGCCTGCTTCCCGTCCTTGGTGGCTTCGACGACGTCGTCAGTTACGAGCACATCATCTGCAGTTACGCGTCGTCGTCAGCCACGATGTACTTGTCACACGGGGCGGGGGTAGAGGGTCTACCATATAGCTACCGCGAATTCCTTATTAGGAATTCCCAGGAATAGGAATATGCTGCGAATTCATTATTAAGGACTCGCAAGTACACCGGTTGCCGAATCTAAAATGCCCGTCGTTGCAAACGTGCAAGTACAACCACGGTATATAGGCGAAAGAGAAGCGGGTTTTCCACGAGGAGAAAAGGGCGGCATCGCGGTTGTAGGTAACGAGGGTGCAAGGATTGTCTCTCGTAAACAACCTGACTCTTCTAACTGCAGAGTATTTTCTCCGCGGTATATATAGTATGGCTGCAGTGTGTTTGCGACATTGGAAAGCTTCCGGTCACGTATATTTCGCACTCATGTCAAAAAAAAAAAAAAAGGAAAGGTATAGCATTTTGTCCCGCCGTGGACAATGTGATCATAGGTTTATGTTCTTCAAGTGTTCGACTATGAGAATTCCTCGTATCTCGAACTGACTGATTTCTCGCGCAATTCCGAGTAATGTTCATTCGCAAATCTACGATTCAACTGTGAGCGAAAGCTGGTAACAGCCACAGAAGGCCCTGCATATATCCGACTATTGCAACTCGGTATTCTATCTGTCACCAGCGAAATATGGTGGCCGGCGAAATATAGCCGCCAGGCAGCTCTTCCTCAAAGTTGGATGCGTATATTACATATATACTAAACAATTATATGCGAGCTTAAGCGACGTCCCGCACCCATGTGACCACCTTCTGTGTCATCGTCGTCCTGTGTTATAGCGTCACGACAAATGCACCTCCTGGGAAACGAAACCCAACGAAAGTGGTTCGTAAGAACCTGTTACACTAGACTATTTATGAAGCTCTAAGGCTGTGACAGTATTTACTATGGTGTTTCGAGGTCCAAGACGTAAGTCTAGAATGTCACTTCAGTATACTCGTTTACAAGTTTAGCCAAAGTGGTTATTTAGACGCAAACATAAACCTCGGTGCTCGGGGATAAGTGCATTTCGCCCACCCCAGACACGGTGCCAACCCTGGGGTCCAGTTAGATGTGGGAATATTTTAGCAGTGTTAGCGCAAAACGAGAAATTGATCTAAATCGAGGAACATTTTCAAATGTTACGTCAGGCTTCCCGCTCTCAGCTAGTACAACATAAAAATCCGTTAATCTTCAACATCCCTTACATTGTGGATATACTATGAAACATACCGTACTTGGCGGTTGATATTCTGAAAGAATTTCTTGCTTTAAACAGATCGCTGTCCACAGTCCGAAAGTGTCGAAACTAAATACGTTATAGTTACTTATAGTCCTTTCTGATGGGTTAGGTGGTAAAAAAAACAGTACTTGTGAAAGCCCGATAACTTATATTCAGATCTCGTTGAAGGTTCTAAAACATTTAATTGTGGGGCCTAACGCCCCGAAATTGCCGTAATGAAGGATCCCGGATTAATTTGGGCACCTGTGGTTCTTTAAAACGTGCGCTCAAAGCACGTTTCACAAGCGTTTTAGTATTGCTAGCTCCCCGAACAGAGATTGCGACTATCGCGACCAGTAATAGAAGCCGCGAGCTCGTGCTCCGCGCAATAAAAGGAACCCGCAATTTGTTGGAATCCCTGTAGGTGTTCTGAACGATCCACAGCGCCAGCCAGCACTGAAACTTAGCACGGAAACTGTTGGGCTATATATAGTTGGTGGGAGAACACTGCGCACTTTACAGAAGCCCCCCCACCCTCGTTGATCGAAAAACAGGCTTGTCAACAGATCGGTCGCTTCAGCTAAAACATGTCCGCTTCCACGACTGCCGCTTTTCCCGCTTCTGCTGCGCGAATGCGGCCCCCGGAACATGTTCGCACCACAGCGACTCGTTAGGCTTAAGTTCTGCGCTGCCGGCCGCTTCTGTCTTAAAAGCACGTTTTGCACAAACACATACGCGATACTATGGACCAAATCACATTTAGCTTTAAGGCTTTTTCTTTCTTTCTAGGAATCAGTTGCCGCAAGAGGAAGCGCTGTTTGAAGGATGCAAGAAATTTTTGCGTACGCCAAAAACAACACCCCCTTTAGCAGAGAGAAAAAAAACGCCCGAGTGCCTCCGGCTGCCCTTCGTAGGACCCCTCCCCCCACCCTCGGGAAAAAATGAGCGGGAGGAAGAGGGGGTGGAGCACAGATGAACGTAGAACGCACGGACGTCGGCGCCCCTCCTGAGTCAGCGGCCGCTTTATAACCAAACCGGACTTGGTTCGAGGCCCCAAACCAGCCAGCCAGCTAGCGAGTCATCCAGACAAGACACACACACACACAGGCACTCACGCACACATGGCGGCGTCTTCGTCACACGCCCCTAGGCCCTCTCTCTTAATCTCACCCGCCACTACACACCGAGACCGGCAGCAGACAAACTATAACGAAACCAAAGCATGACGAACCTAACACGCCTTCCCTCGCCCTCCGCCCTTTTCATGCGTAACTCTTTCTGCCACGACGACTTCGCGAACGCTGCGCGGCGCGAACGAAACGTCCCATGGCGCGCACACACGACGCCGCAAGGTGACGCGACCGCGGGCCATAGGAGAGCGAGAGATAAGGTGAGAGAGAGAGAGAATCCGCACGCTCCTTCTACGCGCCAGTTACGTGCAGCGCCCCGAGAACACCCAGGAACCGCCGGATCGCACACAACCGCCGTATCCGACCGCGCGATAAAATAGTGCCGCACTACGACTGCATTGTGCGACGCCGAACACACAAGTGCCCTCGAAAATATTGGCACGAGAACCCCGAGTGCTGCGCCAGAAAAGACTCCCGAAGAGACGCTGAAGCAGAGGGCGGTCACGTGACCGAAGCACGCGGGCCGGCGTAGGTACACAGTCACTCGGCCGAACGCCCGTCCCGCCACCCACCTGATCAGTCACGCCGTCTGGTGAATTCATCGGCGCAAACCAGACGCGCGTAAAAGAAATGGGACGAGACGACGCGGGCGTCAAGTACAGCCGACAGTCACGTGATCGCCGTGAACATACTCGACACACAGAAAAAGGAAAAACGTGAATGCCAATTTAGCTATGAACATTGTGTCGTACACGTCTTCCTTGCGTCCTGAAGTATGAATCACTACGAGGGCGCACGTCGTTCGCCGATAGTTCTGAAGCGCACGCAATTGCGTACGTCGGGCATCGAAGACTTGGGGGAACCGCCGGACGCCGGACGCATTGACGGACGCCATTGCAGCGTCGTCATCCCTGCCTATCCGACGCACGTGTCCGGGGGGAACCGCCGCGGTATATAGACCAGTGGTTGCGCTGCTGAGCTCGAGGTCGTAGGCTCGATTCCCGGCCATTTTTCGTGGAAGCGAAACGCGAACAACGCACGCGTACTCAGATTTTAGCAGCACGCTATACGAACCCCGGTGGTCGAAATCAATCCGAAGTCGCCCACTACGACGTGCCTCATCGTAACATCGTCTATTTTGTCACTCTCGTGCTTTCAGCCCCCCCCCCCCCCCCCCCCCGAAGCCTCGTACACGTAGCGCGGAACACATGACGTCCGCAGAGAAATGGGAGACCAATATGCAGGCGAAGACATACGACAACAGTGTTTCCTGTAAAAAATTAGTACGTTCGTGGGAAAACTACGAACAGGACCAACTTTCTGTGCAATTGAAGGGGGAAAGCTACGGAGGCAGAGCGCGCACAAGGGCGCTCCGCAAAAAAAATTTTTTTTTTTTTAAGAGATCCCACATTTTCATTCGCGTTAGTTTAAGCTGATGAAGAGACAACATAAACACCCTTATTTAAAACCGCCAAATAAGTTCACTTATTATCAGGAAGTTCCCCATTCCGTGTCTGGGCAAACTAACCGTCGCACGTGGAAGCTGCGTCGATTCAGCGTCTGTTCCCAGAAGCCAAAAAAGCGCCGTCAAACGATGCCGGACTACTTGGCGCAGAGACACGCGTACGGAAGCTCCGCCCCCGTAGCTGTCTCTTCGTTGCCAGAGAAAAATCAAGTTGTTCGGCGAGCATGGGAGTGTCGAGGTGACGCATGCTATTACTCTTCGTCCTTCCAACTGCTTCGTGACATTGCAATGTCACAATTGGCGATGATTGCGCCTGTGTGCAGACGGGGTCATGGTCAGCATCGTTACCATGGCCATCATCAGCCGAGCGACGGCAGCGCCAAACTTCCCCGGTGATTTTTTGAAGGAAACTCCGTGCATCAACAACATCTGCATCGTCATCTACGTGCGCAGTGACGCCTCGTTACACACTTCGAGCGTTCGGCGCAGGAAGCGGTCAACCGAGACTCGTCTGCAGCGCCGTGCGGCCATACAAAACCACGCGTAACGAATGGATATACCACGTGACGCGGTATCTCGTTATAGTTGGCAGGCCTTCTTTAACAGGCGAGAATAGAAGCCACGCAAGATAGCGTGACGCAAGCCATTCGAAATGGATGTTCCCGAAGTCGCTTATAACGCTGACATGTGTGCTGTAAACATCGTAACGAAGTTACTTAATTAGTTACTAAATTAGTAAAAATACACAATAGAAGACGCTTCTTCAGGTTGCTGCTAACGACATGGAATTGCTTTCATCCACGTAGAAGGCTTCCATTGTGCGTGCAATTAAACGACAGCCCGAACATGGTGAACCCTAGAACAAATACTTGCAAGCGTCAGAGCGTGCTAAACAATTGTATGTGTTATTCGTTTCAATAATAGTTTCGGTACCCACAAGGCTATGACACCACAATACACCGGCTCGCTCAGTTACTAAGATCACTGCATGTAAGTGTCCACCTAGTGGACACATCAATTTCGTCTGGTGCTGCAGTTCTGATTGGCTGGGCTGGGGTACGCGTCAGAAGGAGACGGGCGCCCCAGCCAATCATGTACTACAGCAACAGACTAAATGGACATATCTACTAAAGGCGGTCACTTACAGAATAACCCCCCGCCCCCCAACCCGTGTATTGCGGTGCCGAAGCCCCGTTCTGTAACCACTACAGAGGGAGGTGGCAGCAGAGGAAGCCTGTCCTTTCCCCGAGCACTCCACCACCACGGCATGCAGACGTTCAGACGCCTCAAAGCTGTCGCGCGACAGAGCGCGCCGGCAGGCCCGGCTAATCTCGAGCAACTTCTGTTAGGCTTAGCAGGCGATGTCACGAAGGCATGTCTGCAACTGAGCAGAGCTACACCTTCGCATTGTCGTCCATTGCCTACATATTTATATTTCCGCAACCACCACAATAGCTCTGGAGTTGACCAAATACACGAGCGTATACCCACAAGCGGCTTAGCGTATACAAAAGCCCAAATATGACTGTAGGCCCCTTGTGTTCTTTTTTGCTCATGCCCGGCAGTAGGCCTCCCCTAACTTTGGGTCCCCTAAAACTCCCTGGTTGGCGTTCACTGACAAACGTGTTCCGCAACTCAGTAACGCGAGAGCACGCGTGTTTGCATCGAGAGTCTGATCACCGAACACACACACACAAACGGGCGATAGAGTGAAACAAATATATTCGCTCTAATAAAATGCCAAAAAGAGTGTGGCGCACGGGTCGCGACGGATGCCCTGTCGTTCCAATGAAGAAGGGGCAGCCAGCGCTGCCATCATAACCCGCGCGAAAATTGTGAATTGCGTTCATCTCGATAGTCATTCTGTTGACGCCAACAAAAGAAGTCAATTCAAACGCAACAAAGCATCTCCGGGGGCATTTGTAATGGGAAGGGAGTCGTGACCACATCCGGGCTTCCGGAGGTTCGATGCCTTTCCTCGGCCCCGACGTCCAGACGCGCAGCGCGCGCGGGAGGTGTCCGCCGGGGTTGACCGAGCGCCCGCCACCGATGCCGCTCATCGTCCACCCACCGCCAGCTCGGCCGCGCAACCTTCACCCAAATCCCGCCAGACGGAGCGTACAATGCCCCCGCCGCCGCCATCACCCCTCCAGACAGTCTCGAAAAACCCTTTCTCGTCGAGACGAATTCCGCCGCAGCCTCGCCTTCCTGCTGGGCAGCCAGCCGCGATCGCCACACGCTGGGGATCACGACTCTCGCCCTCCCCCCCTCTCACTCCCTCGACCGTCTGCGCCGCCACGCCCTCCTTTCCCCTCCCCTCACCCCGGGGACCGTCTGGGCCGCGCGCGGACACGAGGTCCTTCCACCCACCGCCACCACCTAGCCGACGACGTCACGCCGTCTCAAGCACGCTGTCCGACTCAAAGGAGTGTTTGTTGAAAGAGACGTTGTACGAAGAGAAACACTATATCAGTTCAGACTCCTCGTCAAGTACTCTTTCAAAACTCCGTATTTCGTTCGGTAACTTCGCGGTGTGAAGTTTAGTGGTACAGAAAATGAAGGCCAGACTTTTATTTTTACTTTTTAGCGCCGAATCCTCAGCGCCGGTGAGTCAATCTGAAGTGAGAAATTTTAACGACCCCCCCCCCCCTTTTTTTTTTCTTTTTTTTTTTGCGCCTTTTGGGTCTTTGAGATTTCTCAAAACTTCGTAAATTTCGTCTCCCATTTCATCAGAATACAATGCAGTCTTTCTGCCCAGACAGGGAAAAAAAATTAACTAAGCTAGAGCAGACGAAATCCATGACATCACGGGCACAGTCGCCACCAGTCTTTCGTTATAGCGAATTTACTGCGCTACCAAGCCGCTTCTCATAGTGGCTTTTTAGAACACTTTGTTAATACCACTCCAATTAGCCTTCCTACAGGTGATGTCCAGAATTCGACGTCTATGACGTGTTTCCGGCTCCCAAAGTCGCTTCATCCGCATTCAACCAGCAGAAGCGTAGCCTTTAAGAACCGCATTTTAAATGCAGAGAGCGCGACCCTTCGGGACGTGGATATAGACGCCACCCCTTAGGTTTGTTCGATTCAGAAAAGGTGTACGGCACCACAAACGAAAAGGTGCAGGTGGTGCCAATTATGGTGTGCCGGGCTGCACCCACTCACTGCAAGTTTCAAGGGTGCACTGCACCGCGGCGGCACCTTGCCTTGAACCCCGTGCAATCGAGCACGGGCGTGCAGGGTGCACCGCCGCCCCTCGAGGAATCGGAGGCTTAGGTGCACTGCACCGTTAATAGGTGCAGAAGCTTCAGAGAAACTTGGCTGAATCGAATAAACCTACTGTTATCCCTTTAGGGTAATCGAAGGAATAGACGTTTATCCTGAACATAAGCATTCGAGGCAAGCTATCAAATATGCAAAGACCAGAAGTGGCCCTCGGGAGATTCTTGGCTGCGAGCAACATTCAAGAATTAATAAGTTTCAAACCTCCCACACGCGTACAGCTTCGCTGCAATGTAAGAGACGCCGTAGCCGGCGTGGTTGCCTACAGTCGAGCCTCGATGTAAAAAAAAAAAGAAAAAAAAAACGGATATAACAAGCTATCGAATATAACGAAGTGAAGCTAATTATGCAGTCTTCGCGTTTCTCGCCGGTGTGAGCGCGTAATAAATATACGCTTACAACGAATATCGGATTTACCGAAGGTATTTTCTCGTTTCCAGCGACTTGGTATTTTATTTTATTGCAACATACTGCAGCCCCGACGGGCTATCGCAGGAATGGGGATTACAGGATACAAAAATCGCAAAGGGGCACAAAAATCAAGAACAAGAAACAAAACAGGATGCAACGCAAATCAGTGTTTAAGAATGCACAAGAGGAATTCAGCAGGCGATAATGATCGAACATTACCGAGGACTTTCATAAGTTGGATGCGAGTTCGTCATAACGAGGTTCCACTGCATATGCGCTCTTTTGACAAAACATTCACAGTTGCGAGTTAAAACGTGTGGTGTTTTTTTTTTTTTTTTTTTTTTTTTTTTTTAAGGGGGGGGGGGGGGGTATCCTTTTTCGTTCTGGGTAGCATGCTGCATACGACTACCGATGAACCTATGGACTAAAGAACTCGGGCCTCGCGTAGACGCCAATCCCTAGACGCTCCAACAAAAATTGGTAGAGGAAACTAATCATAGCTTTCTAAACACAGTAAGACAATAAGCATCTGCAGACACGCATAATCGCTGAATTGTAGCATTTATAAAGCAGTAATTTGATAAAGATGATCAATCAGCAACATTCACAAATCCGTTTGACGCCAAAAGAAAACGAAGTACAGGCCAAACCGTGTTGACAACGTTAATGACGATTATGATGGTGGCTTTGATGACGATGACAATAAGCAACGACCGACTGATTTTAACAAATTCCAAGCAATCGTAGTTTTCTTAACGCCGCGATGCAATAGGTCTCGGCACCACACATGATCACCGCGAAATGTCGCCTTTGTAAAGCAGTATTTTGTTGATAAATATGCAAAAGTCACAAAGCTGGTCGAAGTCAGAAGAACGATGTTTGGGCGAATGCTTGTATCCTATATCTACCATTCCCTGACTGGCTGATCCGTAGCACTTGCAGCTTCCGTATAGCGCCGCCATAGTTCAAACTCGCAATTTCCGTGCAGCAAACTCTGTATAGTCCGTCACGATCAAAGTGAGGCGCGGCGATACTTCCGGAGGGAACTTCCGGTCACGCGTCATCCTTTCCCGTCACGTGTTCCTTCAGCATACCGCCAGAATCACGCATTGGCGCCATGTATACACGCACTGCTCCACCGCGAGGATGTAAATTTTAGGCGGCGTACTGCACAACACCGACAGCATAAAAAATACAGCGAACAGATGTAATTACGAGACACCCATCCTGCGCGCGAATACTGAAAAGGGAAGAAGACTCTTCCTCTCATGACGCGCATTTCACCACAAAAGTTTCATTCCAACTTACGAACCCTTAATTACACGCGCCTGTGAGGAAAGGCACACATGTTGAGAGGAGAAAGTAAACAGCGTTAATTTATTATGTGTATTTAGCTCAAAGGCTGAAGGTTATTAGTTACAAGAAAAATTGGCGAAACTGAACTCCTTCGAGCCTGTTCTCGCGATTTCGTAAGAAGGTAATGACACGATATTTTCGAATTTTGATGTCTGTGTGTTTCTATCGTACGTAGTAACTGTTAAATGAACTTCATAAACATTCTGATTATGCTCCTGGGCCTCGAAACACTAGAAAAAAGAAAATAATAGAGTGCCTCAGCTCGGCCAACCTAGCTTCACTATATGTAACAGCATTTCTACATGGCGGCCCTTGTGGTGCACGTTTGGTGTGCCGCCACGCCCTCGCCTTTTTCGCGCCACTGCATCTGTTACTGGATAAGTACCGCTTGTGCCAGGTCGCTCCATCCCATCTACGCTTGCAAATTTTCTAACCATATCGCCCCACCTCATGAGCCCGTGCCATCCAAGACTGCGTTCACTTGCCACCCGCTCTGTCACTCCAAAGAGATCACCGGCAATCTCTCTTTGCACAACTGCATGTTACAAGCCGGCCAGCATACGCCCGCTCGCTAGAAATACTGCGCCTTGAGCGATGGATATATACACAGCCGACGCGAAAATAACGACAGAAAGGCACGAAGAAACGCCCCGTCCGTGCCTGCGCTTTCTTTTTCTTTCTTTTTTGTTTGTCCGCGTGCTCTTCGCGCCGCTTATGCGAGCTGGCATGCAAGTACCAGCTCGCCCGACGTGCTCTGTAATGCGGGCCTTGCGCCACTTTCGAGTAATTCATATAGCCATAAGACATCTTTGAAACTCGCGTATGAAAACTGCTACCTTCTTGTATGAAAACATACGAGAAAATATTCCATCGAAGAGCTGACAATTCTCGCAACCTATTGGGAAACGTGCCGAAAAGGGTTTACCAAAATGCGTTATTCAACTGATGTGTGCATTGGTTCATATTAGACTGACATGCTAAGTCCTCAGGTGATGCAGAAAACCGGTGCAGCGTGAACATATATACCACATCGACAGCGCACTCGCGGAGTGATGTGTTGTGGACACACTATAGTCCCCAAAATGGTTATTTACCGCTCGTTGTTTGTGCACCCATAAACTGCACAGTGCTGGCCTGTAGCCTTTTGATGAGTATATATGCCATTATTTACGAGCGTAAGTCATTCGCGACAAAAATAAAAGGAAACATCGAAGGAAAGCTACCACTCCGCAACGCAAGCGCAAGGCAAGCTCACAGTCCAGACCAAACAGGCAACACTGACACATACTCTCTACGCCACACCGTCGGAAGCGCCCTCGTGAAAACGCCTGCGGTGGCGACCGGCAAAGCGTGACCTCTGAAATCACCGGCGCAGGTTACGATACCTACTTAAGTGGCCCCGTCGTCGTGGAAGGCTTGAATTGCGAAATGATCGTATCTGAGAGGGTGATCGCATTGCCGAAGCATCCTGATAGCCCCGGACTGGTGCCCAAGGCGATGATTACAGCCAATGAGCGGTGAATATGCCGAGTCTCGGACAACTGTCAGGGAGAGATAATCAAAGAAGCCCACTGAAAGTGGTCGCATCCTCGAAAGTGATCGCATCGTCCTTCTACGCAGTAAAACGTCGCGGATTTATCACATGAAAGGCGTCGGAGATCTAAATCTACTAACTACCATATGAGTGGAGTAACATATACTTCTGAGTCGACCAGCCAGGGTGCATCACTTGCGCCGGGACCAAAACATAGTACGTCGCCTACTGGAAACAGAAACATGCACAAGTATTCTGTGGTTTGACGTAAACTTCCGTCCACAAGTAGTAGTTGGAATAAATGACGTAGTTATTTCGTAGGGAAACGTTGCAGATCAAAGCGAGCGGAATGACACCGCTATATGACCACACTACATTGCGTAGCCTCCGCGCGCAGCGTTGTCTGCTATATATGTATGGAACGGGGTATAGCTGAACTCAACGCCGCAAGATGGCGCCACCAGCTCTGCTGCTGAAATCTACGTCTCCGGCATTCCGTAACTGGCAATACGCGCCACGGCCATGCTAAATTTCCGTAGTACAGCTGAACAAACAGCCCCGTGCAAATAAGCGCGCAACAAAGCGCAAGCCCACGTGGGGTACAGACAAGAGCCGCGTGGGAGGGCTCGATGCAGACGACGTCTCTGCCAACAGGGCGAACAGACGGCGCGACCAGACGAACAACGCACAAGCACTAAATCAGACGATTGGACAGAGCGACAATCAGACGAACAACGCACAAAGAACGACGTACGCCGAAAGGAAGAAGACGTGGCGCCCCCCAGCGGCAAGGGAGTAAATTAAAAAAGAACGGAGAATAAAAAACTGCGAAACAGACGGGGTGGCGGAGGGTGAGGAAAGGCTATATACGGAGAGCGATGCCCCAGACGTCGAAAACGACGCAGCTACCAAATGGACAGACGCGACGCGCTACAGAAGAGATACTCGGCGCACGCCGAGACGTAACGTAACGCATATGCGACACGCCTCCACTATGCAGAGCAAAGCCCCATACCCTCGGAGCAACTTTGCAAACGGAGACTAGAAGAAAAAAAAGCAAAACAAGGAGCAGACGACGGCATACAGGGGCCGCATTGTAGGCAGCTTAGAACGACGAGCGTACAATGGCCGATATACGAAATGGCACGCCAAGTCAGTGGATGTCGAGGACCAGACGACGACCATATATAACAACAAAAACCACAACACCACCACCAACAACAACGACGACGGCCAAATGAGCCGCTCCATAGAGGAGCAATGGCACAGGACGGTGAAGACTTGGTCACGCTATTTCTTATAGTTTCTTATAGTTTATTAGTTTCGTTATCCCTTTTTTCTCTCTGGTACCCCTCCGAACGCTATGCAAGGCAGACGGTGAACTATAAAGACGCAACTTGGCCAATCGGAGCGGCCGGCCCTCCACATTCGCTTGGTGAACGAGCAATCGGCGAATACGAAACATACCAGACAAAGAGATAGAAGAACCGTTATGCAGTTCTAGAAAGACAGATAACCAAGAAGCTATCTGCACACAACATTTAACTTAAGACAACAGCTGCGTACATTACTGGGATCATTTGCTTACTGAAATCCTTCGTATTACAGTATTTAGAATCGCATTACTGTTTAAGCGTTACCGCTATGGATACGAGAGAGTATCCTATATCAGCTATCACTGCAGTGGCCAACCATATTCTACTTAGCTGCCGATGTAAAGCGTCGGCACCGACATGTGCGCGTTAAAACACAGTCATTATTTTTCCCTTCGAAGAGAACATCCATGTTACTCAAAGATGTTTCTAACGCGGTGATCGAGGTCGGAAAAAGCGGCGCAAGATGTTACTACCACAGTTGCTATCGCCATTTACTTCCATATTTCTCTGTCGCTGTGCTTTGCGATGATTAACTCACCCTCGCCAAGCCCATGACATTCGAATAGAGCCAATAAGCGATGCTAGCGCCACCTGGATTATAACGGTAGTTGCACTGATACCAGAAAAATGTTTACTTACTAATACTAGGTGATGTTTGGAATATTATTCATGCACTTAAAATCTAAATTTAGAAACCACAGGCGACGCCTGAATAATTTGTAGTTGCTTGGAAAGTTAAACGTGTATGGAGAGCGCAATGACGCTTCTCTGGAAAAAAAACAGCAGACGACCGACGACACAGCAGACGACCGACGCCGGCGTCGTCCGCTTCTGCTATTGCTGCTGCGCTGCCTGCTTGCTTTGGCCAGGTATATCCCAGTTTTGTCTCGCTCACATATTATATATATTTGTCACTCAGAATTAGCTTGGCCTATGCAACAGCGCGAACCCTTGAAGGTTGGCACTGCTGCATAGACCGAACGAAATCACAACGCCAATCACACCAACTTGCAGCAAATAAACAGTTTTATTATAACAGAATCGATGTTTACAGTAAATAAAAGGCACGTGAATAGCGTCTCAGAAGAAATACTGGTGCGTGTAACATGTATAAGTGTTTGTGTGCAAGAAGATACTACGTACAGTCCCACCAAACATTTCTGGTGAACACAAGCTGTCCGCCGCTGAATGAAGAAATACATCCGAACTCATAGCGCCGTCGCAGGCTGGTATGTTGCTAAAGTTCCTCCACTTTTGTAGCTGAAGATGTCACACCACTTCGTTCACAATATTCAACAAATTGCAGCTCGATTTGGGCACAATCACGTAGCTTTCACACAGGCGAATTCTGTCGCGACTGTTCGTCTTCTAGTCGAGACTGCCTACTCTCTTGCCGTTACCATGGTTACCCATTGGAGAAGCTGTCACGATATAAAACCTTTCATCGTTTAAGCGGAATTTGCTTCAAACAGTTTCAAATTTGAAAGATAATTTTTTTAGTGTACGTATTGGTTTATTATAAGCGCTACAAAAGTTCACAATATAAAGGTTTAGCTGGCGGTTCGATTACCGCCGCCGGCGGTGCGCTGTCTTCGTTCCGATGGTGGCGACACCCCAAGGCTTGCACGCGAAACACGCCACAAGGCACAGGCTTGCCCTCGCCTTGCGATCTGCTAGAGGCCTGATTAGCTCAGATAGCAGAACGATCGCCACGGAAAGGCGCTGGTCCCGGGTTTGTTCCCCGAAGAAGGACGAGCTGACCAAGTGCGAACTTTTCATTCTGAGAAGCACGCATTACCTTGCGGAGTTCGGCAGAACTCATTCACCATGGACTACATTCAGTGATAGAAGCCACATTTTACTTTTTGGAGCAGATTTCGGCGCAGAAAAAATGCTAGATTGGATGGAGCATGCTATTGGTGTTTTCGGAACAGATGGCAAACTATGCCATACTGTATACTCCTGGAGTTAAAAGCATCACCGAAGCGGCTCATAAATATTAATATTTATTATGGAACACACTGCACATACAATAATCAACGCAAATCGCAAGAAACAAACAATTAAGAATAAGTTTATCGAACGCGCAGTAAAATGAGCTATATATTTAATATATCAGTACTTGTGGCAGAAATGAGATCAAACCAATAAATTGAGCACCGCATTATGAAAGTAACCACAATCACATATAACCGTTGCCAAAGCAGTAGTTGATAATCGGTATGAGATCTAAGTAACCTCAGTCACCTTCACGTTTCACCAAAATAGTGTGCATGTCAAGTTCAAAAGTACAGCTAAATGAGCTATATGCTCAAAATGCCAGTTAGGAATGAGATCAAAGCCGATAAAGCTGAGCATCACAATGTAAAAACAATCATTCACATATCACAGTTGCCACAGCAGCACTTGGTAATCAGTATATATAGGAGATCGAATTTCCCAGCGCCGTTTCGGAGCAGCTTCGGAGCAGTTACTAACAAAAATGACAGTTTAGAGCAGCATTTCTCTTTCGGAGAAATTGGAGCAGCACTTTCATCACTGACTACATTGCATTCTAAAGGAGCCAAAGATTGAACTTAGCAAGTCTTTTTCCAGCGCCACGAGGGTCCAAAAACATAACGTACTAAAAAAAAAGAAGAAAAAAACTCAGAATTTGGAAGGAAAACAATTTTTTCCAACGGAGAGGCAATCGCGTTTAGTGCCCCAATGCCGTGCGCGCACACCGAATTTTCGCACGCTGCCTACACTGTAAAATAATTCACACAGCTTACACGTGAAAAAGGGTGTAAATCTGTCTCTAATTCACACCCTTATCATCAAGAAGCGTGTAAGGGTGTGAGTTAGACATATTTACACCCTTTTTCACGTGTAAACTGTGTGAATTATTTTAGTGTACTTCCGCATGCCACTACTAGATGGCGAGAGCCATCTACAGCGGATCTTACACGGGACGAACCAAAAGGTTCGGTCCCTTGTAAGGGCCGCACCTTGTCCAAATTATGAAAAAAAAAAGTGTGGCCCTTACACGAGTCTGTACGGTATGCCCACAGTAATCCGATAAGAATGCCTCGCTTTCAGACATCCTAAAATTTATTGTCTAGCTTCAGGCAGAACAATTAATTATTTCGCCAATCTCCCCGCGTTTCCGTGCCTGTCAGAACTGCCATATTTTGGGCTAAAATAATAAACTTTTTGGGATTTCACGTGCCAAACAAACAATGAGATCACGAGACACGCCGTGGTGGGAGACTCCGGATTAATTTTGACTACCTGGGGTTCTTTAACGTGCACCCAACGCTCGGTATACACGGCCGTTCTTGCATTCCACGTCCACCGAAATGCGGCTGCCGCAGCCGGGGATTCAATCCCGCGTCCTCGGTATTAGCAGCGCAACACCAAAGCCAGCCACTATACCACTGTTGGCAATTAAGGTGTGCGTTCCTTTAAAATCACGTTTGGTCTTGTAGTATTACGCATTCCTCTCATTCAGCGAATACCGCACGCACGCTCCGACACCCAACGACGCAGCAAGGGCGTCGCTGTTGAATTGTGCCCGCGCATGTCCTCCGTGCACTCACGCGATAAAAAAGCATGCATGCAGCAGCCACGCCGAGACAGACGCAAAAACAAGACGACGCATAGCGGCCATGGAGTATTTCTAGCTCCTCCAATCGAATCCGGTGCTTGCAGTACACAAAAAGAAAAAAAAATGGCCTTCAACACCGGCTTCTTTTTCTCCAAGTGAGCAGTTTCCTAAAGCGAAATTTCATTACGTCACAACCCAAAGTAGCCACACTGATGTACAATTTAAATGCCGATATAAAAGAAACACAACTCGAAATACAAATGTTGTACAGCAGCGAATGCGCTCATATTTTGTCAGCTTGCTGTGTGACGCGCAAGGTTTAACAAGCAACGCGTAACTTGACAATTAGATAAGCTCGGAAATTTAGCAGGAAAGCACAATATATACGGGACCAATGAGAGGCCCAATATATTGAAGGGATTATGTTATTTACTCGATTTTGTCTGATTCAGCCATTCGGTATATGTGCCACTGGATGTGCGCCCATTCCTGGCAAACCACCAGGGATGGGTACCGCAACCGGTACCGCAACCGTAAGATGGGTAGCCGCAACTGTGACACTTAAACGTAGCCATGCAGATATGTGTCGTCTCCGTGCATGCATCTGTCGTTGCCGTTCTTCTTCCCTCGACTAGCATCCTTCATCGCATCCGTCCTCGTGAAATCGCTGCGTATAGATTTTGAAGGTGAAAAAATTCGGCGCGAACACGCAGCACAAACCACAAAGAGACGAGACAATCACAGGCGCTCACTAACAATGATGATATGTGATGTTTAGTGGCGCAAGGGCCAGGTCTGGCCAAAGAGCGCCATGCAAATGATTATGAATATTTAATTGAACAGTGAAGTGGAAAGGATTGAACACGGCTGTATATGGGCCTAAAAGCAGAGTCGCTGTACAATGCGTAAAATATAAATGTATTAAAATTATGGCAGTGGCTTTAAAGTGTCCTGTGAGACATAAAACATGTTTTGAGAGGATGATTTTCAAAAATTTCGCTCACTAACAATAGTTGATAGTCAGCGCCAGTGCTTGTCTCGTCTCCTCTTTGTGGTTTACCCTGGGTGTTTGCGCTGAATTTTTTCACCTTCAAAATCTACGTATGCAACCCAGCCGAAGTTTTTATCGCTGCGTAGATGTCTCACACTGTGCATGTGCCTGATCTGGTGCTTGCATTTCATATTAGCCTGTTAGCGGTGCAGCGAGTAAACATGAAAAATTGCACGAGAATGAAGCTGTAACCTTTGTGGTTGATAAATGTAAACATTGCATGAGGTTTCCACGCTGCCCAGAAGTGAACACAATTGTTGGCATCGCGGACGTGGTGTAAAGGATTTAATTGACACCGCTTGGCTGAAGCTTCGCTTCACGTAGATTCCGAAATGTGCGCTGGATCTGCATAATTATTTTGTCTCGAGAAACTAGGCATGTAACAGTGCCCGGTGTCACACTGAACGATGGGGAGCGCAAATTCGTATTTTGCTGCGAAACTTCAGGAAGAACGGGGCCGGGGTAGCGCGGAGTGTCTTTATTACTATGTGCAGGGGAAAACGGGGATGTGTGTACGGTTGGCGGCTGCAATAAAGTCGCGTTTTCCGCGCGCTCACGCGCTTCGCCACAAGATGGCACCACCAACTCGGCTGTACTAAAGTCCCGATATAAGAAAAGTACCGCCATCCTTTGATAAACGCCGCTTCTCTCTCTCCTGTATCTCCGATTGGACGATGATAGCGCGCGCTTTTCACTTCTTTATGTTTTCTTTTTTTCCGCCTCAGAGCCATGTTGAAAGTCCTCTGCGCAGGCGCAGTCGCCGGCGGCGGCGCGCGCCCGGCCTGAAAGCTTCAACGTGGACTTTCTAGGCGCGCCACCGTCGACTTGGCTTTCGCAAGCAAAAAGTAAAGAAAAAAAGCAAGCGCTTTAGGAGAGGAGGCGGCGGAGGAAAGAGTAGATGGCGGTACTTTTCTTATATAGGGACTTTAGGCTGTACGCGCCAGTCTCCGGTAGCCCGGTTTACCTTGTCCGTAAACGCTTCACCGATTGCAGGATACCGGGCTACCGGAGTGATGCAACGGCAGCAATTCAACGCTAGTTGCTACATTTCGCGACGCTGATTTCCACCAGAGAGCACGCAAAACTAATACTCCGTGACGTCTCATATTTGACATCGCTGCTGGTGTAAATAGCGGTATATACCAACCGTTAACGTGCCGAAGTTTACGGGCAATCTAAAAAACTCACTCGGATTAACCCTCCGCTGTCAGCGTCCCTCGTACAGCGCGAGTCGCATTAGGACGCTAAACGCACTGATTTTGATATGAACGTAACGCGCAGCAGACGCTCGCCGCGACGCGGTATTAAACAGCAGCGGGCGCGCGCGCCGGCCTTCACCTCGAAAAGCGGCGCACTTCCGCTCCAATGGCGGCGCCCACAGCCGGCAGGAAGGCGGCGTCCCCCTCCTCCTCTCCCACTGGCATCGCCGTGCCATCGGCCTCGTGTCCGCGCTCTTTTGTCTTTCACCCGCCGCCACCGACGGAGAGGGCAACCGTCTGGGTCAACTCGACCCTCTCTCTCTCTCTGGCGAGCTCCACCCTTGGACTACGCGTGCTTTCAATACCGCGGCATCACCACCGCCGTCGGCGACCAAATGGCCAACGCCGGTGCGCGTCCGAGTCACGTGCCGCGACGAGACAGTCGGCGCTAGTGCGGACATTATGAAAAAAGGAAACAATACCTTCAAATGGACCCTAAAGAGAAACATTTCTTCTGTATCAGAAAGAACCCTTCCACAATATCAAAAACACCACGATAAGGCGCTTGGTACGCCCGAAAAACCGCAACAGACGCCGGATGGCGACGCCTCCTAGAAGTTTCCGCACCAGCTCGCTGTGACGTCATGGATTTTGACACCGTCTTCTATGCTTGTAGCTAATGCTTTAGCGGTAAAAGAGCCTAAGGAGTCTAAAAGAGCCAAAGATCGAACATGGCGAGTTGCGGTAACTTTTGCTGCATGAGCCAACGTGGTGGCCTAAATACGAAAAAAAAAAAATAATAATTTGAAATCCGTGACGTCACAGTGACGCACCGGCGTTGGGGATTCGGCGCGAATTTCAAAAACTGAAACTTCGACTTTCATTTTATATTCTAATAACCAAACTACTCTTCCGAAATTCACGACAATAGTTTTCAAAGAATGATTTATGCGTCTAAATTTGCTTTAGTGTTTTGCTTTAGTGTCGCTTAAGACATGCAGTATAAATTCGGTTCTTTCTTTTTCTGGTTTTTTTTTTCTAGACTGAACATAATTTATAAAAATAGTGTGCGGCAGATAGCGCAATTCTAATCCTCGAAGTGGATAACGGACATAACTTGCACATAAATCGAAGTGCATAACTGAAGGGCAAATTTTACTAATTAAGTTTAACTAGTTACTTTTACGGCACATATTGCAATTTAAGAAATGTAACCGGCCGAGTTTGAAAGGCATATCCGCTTGAATGAAATTTTGAGGATCCATGGCAGGGATCCATGCGCAAATCATAGGACATAAGAGAGGCACGAGGCTGTCCACTACTGTCCTCTGCGCTAGCTATACCTGAACGATGAATTCTAACCAACCCGCCCAACTATCCTTTCCTTCGCAGTGAACGAGTATCGTGCGCTATAGCGCGCTTGCCTCATATTTAACCTTGCTAGCAAGCGTCACAAAACCTCAGTCCTGTGCATGTGCATTTTTTTGAGAGACATGTATCTCCGGAAGCACTCCTCCGAGTGGTGGTCCTATCCGAGAAACTGTGCCCCAAACACCTGCTGCCTCTGTTTCGCTAGTCGGGCTCAACGAATCGAGGCACATTGCTGGCTGAAAGAATGAATACTTTGCTAGCCAGCGACGTTTTGTCTGACTTCAAACTGCCTCTCTATAGCAGTACTATTCCCTGCTCCTAACAGGGCCTGCAATTCGCGCGTCTGCAGCAAAGCAGACAAAAATTTCGAAATTACTACTACTACTACGACTAAAAACTAATAAGACTAAGACTACTACGACAAAAACGGCAGCAGCAACATCAACGACACGGCCGGCCGACGGCGGCGGAGCCCGCCTTCTCCATGGCGGTCGTAGATACGAAGGGAAGGATCCGAGTCACGGCATCAGCGAGGCTGCCGTCGGCCGAAGCAGCGGAGGAGATGGCCATAGCCCTCGCGGTACTCCACGGAGGTACGGAGGATAGCCTGATCATAAGCGACTCCAAATCAGCGATCCGGAACTACACCAAAGGTTGGGTGTCCGCGGATGTGGCGCACATGCTCAACGCCAGAGCCGGGGACTTCGTGTCCGGCACAATTACGAACAAGTCCCTCAAATGGTTCCCCGCGCACGTCGGGGAGCTCGGTAATAAAGAAGACAACAGCCGCGACAACAACAATACTAACGGCCGAAAACACACCGGCATCCCGCACAACCACAACGAGCGTGCCCATCTCGTCGCGAGGAAACTTACCCGCCGCGACGCGATCACCCAGAGGGCAGCCGCCGTTGTTGTGCGGGACCCCAACGGAGGAATTACCAACACAACCCAAATCGCGGCGGACGGAGCTGGGGGCCACGGGGACGCCGACCGCGATATCGAGGAGTTTCCGGCCTCGTACCGAGAGGTTCTTGCACACTACAGGAAAGAACGTATGACATATCCACAACCACACGGGCGGCTGGACAGGTCCCACGCAGTCGACCTGAGGCGGTTGCAGACGGGCACTTTCACCAACCCCTACCACCTGCACCGCCTGTGGCCCGCGCTGCACCCGTCGCCCGGCTGCCCGTGGTGCGAGCACGAACGGGCTGATATGGCCCATATACTTTGGGAATTGCAACGCCCTGAAGAAGAAGGACCAAGAGGAAGGGGGAAGATAACAGCAGGACCCTCTGAAGCGGGGCGCCTCGCTGAGAGATGACAAGCCGCCCTCCTCAGCGAGGCACCCGAGGACCATGGAGTGGGCCGTCCAGCGGGCCAGGGCCATTGCCGAGAATCTCGAAAGAGTTTTCTCCGGCGATGGACCCCTGGCAGCCTAGCCCCGGGCACCAAGAGCCATAACCGCTGGACAAATAAAGTTTATTCCTATCCTATCCAGCAAAGCAGCTCCAGTTCCGAAGCAATGCTCCCCAATTAAGTAGTTTTATTGCGAAGCCCACGACGTCACGTGCAAGCCATACACAAGCGAAACGCCGAAGACGGGCCGATCGAGTCGAAGACTGACGAGGAGGCAGAAAAGGCACCTTGACACATTGTTTACTGACGCGTTGTTATGCGAGTATACAGCTGGCCTCGCAATAAAATTTCGTGTTGAAAGTAAGAGCTGTGCGTCTGTCGTTTCTTTTGCAGTGCCTATGTCCCTGTATTGCGTCAGGATTCAACGAGACTGACAAATAAGCCACTTTCATTGAAGACGCTGTAGCGCCCGGAGCCCCGAAGAGGGAGGCTGCGCCGCAGTGCACCTCGCCGCCACGCCGTCACGGTATGGGAACGGCGGCTTTGATGTGAGAGAGAGGGAGAGAGATCAACACAAAAAGTCGTGGCGCTGTACTAGACACACTGGTTTACGCACTGCTGCGCAGTGGGCATGCGCGGCGCATCGTTTGAAAGAAACCGCGTCCCCCTCCCCTTCTCTCCCTGACTCCACAACTTTCTTCCTCAAGCAGCCAGCGAAAATGGCTATACAGTTTACGCTGCACGCCGTCACGTCCAAAAAGCGTAAAGGCCCAAGCCACAAGAAACAAGTTTTCCGAAGGATTTCCGGCGACCGCGTGCCGATGTCGGCCGGCTTTCATGCTTTGCGAACCACATGGGACGTCGGCGCTCTGATCTGGCATGGGGGCAGACATCGGCGGCGAGCGAGCGTCGCCCTCAGCGCCGCATTGTTCTGACGACGCCGGCCGACGCCCAAAATCCGTCGGAAGCTTGTTCCTGGTGGTTTAAGAAAACCCCTTCCAAACTAATGGGCGCGTCGCTCGTGCTAGGTTCGCTGTACTAGCACGAGTGCCTCGTCATGCTAATGCGAACATTCACGCAGCTCGAATAGTCAGTGCTCAAATATTCGCGAACCTCAAATATGCAGCTCTATCGTAGAGCACGAAAGTCGGGACGGCGCGCGAAAGAAGGCTTATTTCTTAGCGACGGTACAGGATATGATATATACGGGTAAGTCAACGATATGGAAACTGCAACCAACTTCATACCCGTGCCATAGAAGCAAAATTAGTGTCATCAAGTGTCTAGGATCTTAATTGATGTCATTGTACCTGTTACACAACCACTTTCAATGAAATTAAACGTCGCGATGACCACAGCTGCAACGAATGTAATAAGTTTTCGTCATACTCCCATATCCTCTCAAAAAAAAAATATTTGGCGAGCAAACGTTCAAAAATAACACTAGAAACATTAACAGGCATAATTTATGTAAAATTACTTCAGTTTGCTTCAGAAATTTATTTTTCAACTGCAGCCATAATTACAGTATTGGGAGCGAGAGCACGCATTCTACGGCCGACGAAGTTGTCAGAACGCACTATATATGCGTATGTTCATATTGCGTCAAATCAATTGCACTAAATACTAAGGCGTCAAGCAATTGGCATTTACCTATTCTTGCCCGTGTGGCACGCGTAATAGGACAGCGCAAGGGCAGTCAGCTTCTTGAAGCGGACGACTTAAGGGCAGACGGCTCAAAGCTGCATTGTTCAATGAACGCCACAATCAACGCGCAAAAATGTGCCTTCGTAAGTCACGCGCCGACACCGTCGTGTCGATGCGCCATGCCGGTTCTCCACGAAGGCCCAGTATAGTTCTGGGTGTCCGAACGGTAACTGTGAAGTGAGAAAATGAACAAAAAACTATGACTCGCTATCCAGGTCCTGCGAAAGTGAATGTCCAGCGCCAGCTGTGGAAAACCACCACTACAACTGGTGAGGGGGGTATTCTTTATAAATACGAAATCATTATATGGCCCATGAAGCGAAAAATCCGGCGTTAACATCCGATGGTACCAAAACCCATGTGACCAAGTGGTGACGTCACGTTTGACAGGATGACGAAACGTGATTAAATCATCACCTCAAACGTCGCGTCGTCGTCACACCAAAGGTCGCCTGATGACATCACGTTACGTTGCGTGACAACGGCATCGCACGTCACGATATAGCCTGATAACGCCATGTGATGACGTCATTACGTCAAACGTGACGTCACGCGATGACGTCATTGTCAGTTGATGTCACCTGATGACGTCATGTGATGCCGCCTGGAGAAGCCGCACACTGCAAAGCAAAGCAAAGGTCGCGCACGCGGACACGAAGAATCCCGGCCGACTACAGGCTATAACAGCTTTGCTGTAAAAATTATGCTAATGATGGTGAATGACAGACAGTGCAAGACCGGTCAAGTCCCCATTGTGGCATAGCTTACTGCGTGTGCCACATCGATTGCAAGCTGGCGGAAGCTGATAACAGCTGCGCTCTTGATGTCGGCCAGCGATAACAAGAAACGACTTTTTTTGCCATTCCTTCAAGCTGACGATCCCTCGCAACTTGGGTAGAGATCAACGCCCATGAATGTGAAATTAGCTGAATGAGTGTCAAATTTGATGACGAATATCTCGGAACAGAACCGCTCCAGGAGAATCAAACAGAGTGAAGTTATTTTCAAATACGATTACCTTAACGTTTCGGATATAAACATATACCATAATCGTGACATCAAAGAGGTTACTTAGGAAGTTTTGTTAATTATATTTTTCATTACTAATTGTTCGCCAAAAATTGTGTCCATCAAAGCGCATAAACCACCTGTGCAAGCAGGTTTTATGTAGATAGCATAGCGTTTTTTATTAGAGGTTGCCGGATATCAATTTTTTCGAATGCGTATCGAATACGCATAGTATATATGCATCCGATGCATCAAATATCGAATCGAATATCGAATGTTCAAACGCAGACGCACATAGCAGGAATATTTATTTCGGTACAATTAAGTACCACGTCTCAACTTATAAGTACAAGGAAGAGAGTTATACTACCGAGGACAAAGTATCAGTTTTAAACACGTAATCACTAATTGCCATTAAAAAGTGCTGTAATGCAGTGATTTGGGCTTGTTGGTATGACATCGTGAGGCTTATAGCGCGTGAAAAGACACGGATCCTCCGCCTTCGTTTGGCAGGTTACCCTACACATGTCCTTATTAGCGTTGCTGAGTCTGCTCAAGTCGAAGTTATCAAAGAATCCTTCCAGCCTGCCTTGTGTAGATAAGAACGTAGCTGTCATCCCGTATATCCACGGCCTATCACACCGTTTAAAGAAAATAGGTCAACGTGCGAATGTTAGGGTTGTGTTTTCAGCATCCACAAAATTGCAATGTCTGTGCAGACTAACCAGACAAGGCCTGTCTGAGAAGCGCATGTGCAAAAAGAAACACCAGGACCCGTTAGTTGAATGTGCGGGAGCAATTGTTTACAACCTTCCTTTAAAGTGTGGAAAAAATTACGTGGGACAAAGCGGAAGGTGCCTCAACGAGCGTTTAAACGAACACCGGTATAACGTAGCAGAAAAGCGGGGTGGGTTCCTTGACGCTCACTGCAGGCGTTGCAAGTGCGCTGTTGCCGGTGCCGATGATGGTGGCCAGTCGACGTGAGCTCCAGCACACAGAGACTGCTCCATCGTGGGGAGAGCCCGAGGAAGGTTAACTGGCGAAATTATCGAAGCAGAAATTATTGATAGGATCGGGGAGAACTGTGTTTCAAAACCATCAATTGCCCTTTCCCGCAAAGAGTTAGCTTACCTGCGTAATGGTGTGTAAGGTATTTTTGTAAACAGCGAATGTATGATGATGTATGCGAAACAGTTGTATATATGTGTGGGTCCTTTGCTCGACATAAATATTGTTGCAAGTTAGCGCCTGTGTGTGTCACCTCTTCCTTCGTCCTTGTCTTTTCACGCGCTATAAGCCTCATCATTAAAAAGGCTGCACGAATAGCCTCCGAGCAACTTTGGATTTGGTTGCAAACAAGCTTCCAAGAATGAATGGCAGCTGTGTAACGCTTTTCAAGAACGCTAAATAAATGGTTCCCGAAAAAAAAATCACAAATGAGAAGTTGATGAAAATTGAAATAAAAAGAGAAAAGCTGGCGAAAGACTTGGCATACGTAAAAATGCCAGTTGTGCCAGGAAAACAGCATTGGTTGTAGCGTAAAAGATAAAACTGCTACATGAATAGCCATGGCGAAAAACACTAAATGACCGACCTCGAGCAAAAAGTCGCAGGTTCTCACGTTGGCTTCTGCCGCGAAAACGAAAGGAAAGCCTGCATTACCTATTTTATTCCGGCACTGCTTCAAAAACATTGTCATCGTTTCACTTCTCATCATCTGAGAAACTCAGTTTAGCTGACGGAGAACAGCTAGTAGGCACACTGTAGCGAAATAAATGGTTAGTTTCGAATAATCGAAAATGCCCAATAGTTCCTTTTCAAATAGGAATAGTTAGGTGCACCACATGCACACACACACGCGCGCACACACAAGCGACAGTTGCTTTCGCAAACAACGAGCGTCGAGCGAAGGTGGTTTTTCACGCATCTGCGACTACGCGGACCACACACGACGAGCATCGCGGCACGTTCTTATCTTGCGCGCTATGCGCGTAAAAATTGCGGGAAATTGGCCGAAATTGCGCGCGTTCGCTCCTCAGCAGTCGCTTTACTATACAGCGCCGCCACTCAAAATGCGCCGACTGTTTTAATCGCGCTGCCGTAATCATTACTAGCGCCGTGTGTGTCCCTGTTTGTCTTGTTTTGCCCTGTATTTTAATCGCGCTGCCGCAAACCCTCCAAGATGCGTTACCAACAAGCCCACATTACTGTTACGAGCCCGCGCATACCGCGGGCTGCGAATACCCGTTAATATACTTTGACCCTTACCTTGTCGGATGGGCTAGAAAGGCTGGCATGCATCTGTCGGAACCTGCGGAGCCGTGCTGCCCCTTGGCCGCTTAGACGACAGACCGTTCACGGAAGACGAGGCCCCGGGACCCGAGGAATGCATTGTATACGCGCAAGGACAACAGAACGACGCCCTGCGATGCACGACACAGCACCGCTGCGGTATATATATAGCCAAGCTGTGTATGGCTAGGGTTCCACGTATTTCTCGTGTTCGTGCGTCAACAATACACCTAGGTGAGCGTGGGCCGATCCCGGAGATAGTGCAATATCGGGCCGACTCGGCGGCGGCGGTGAATCGGCCTTCAAGCATTCCGCCAATAATAATAATAATAATAATAATTCAAGATGCATTGTTTCAAGTCGAGAAGTCTATCTGACCAATCTCGCCACAGAAGTACTCGGGGCGCCTACGCAGATGAAGTGGTTTTATTTATTTATTTATTTACTTATACATACATACATACATACATACATACATACATACATACATACATACATACATACATACATACATACATACATACATACATACATACATACATACATACATACATACATACATACATACATACATACATACATACATACATACATACATACATACATACATACATACATACATACATACATACTGCAGCCTCAATGAGGATACTGCAGGAGTGGGATGAACAAACATACGAACATTCATGAACATGAACAGGTTTCCAAGAATTCTGTCAATGGTAGTGAACGGATGCTTCCCGGCAACGAGTTCCAGGATTCAACTGTTGACGAAAAAAAAAAGCTATATTTGATTTAAAGAGGTCGGTGCGAGCGAAAAAGGTTGAAATGTTAAGGGCGTGGTTGCTCCTCGTAGATATAGGTCTGGAAAAACTATGATAGTTATCTACATTATCGAAGCGGGGAGAATTGATTAAAGTGTAAAGAAATTTCAGTCATTCAAGATGGCGACGCATCGCAAGTGTAGTGAGACCAAGCTGGGGAAGAAAACTGGACGGTGAAAAATCCTTGTAACATCTTCAAAGCGCTACAGCCCTTTCTTGAACGGACTGTAGATTTTTTTTTTTTTTAATATCACATTTTCTATAGGGGTTCTATAGGTTTTCTATAGGGTTTCTATAGGTTCCAAACAATGCAACCATATTCGAGAATGGGACGAATGAGAGTTTCATACGTAAGAAGTTCGGTTTCTTGAGGAGCAAGACGATGTAAATAACCTAGTCCTTTAAGGGCCTTGTTACAAGGGAGATCAATGTGTTTGGTCCATGACAAATTGTGTGTTACAAGGACACCGAGATATTTGAATTCAAACACTCGGTGTAACGTAACATTGTTAAAAGCATAGTCAAAGGACAAGGGGCTTGGACGTCGGGAAAATGACACGATGACGGTCTTGGAAAAGTTGATATTCATTTGCCATGATTCGGACCAGTTACAGAAGTCAGAGAAGGAATCGTTAAGGGTGGCATGATCAAACGGAGATTTTATAGTATAAGACACAATAATCTGCGAAAAGGCGTATCTTAACAGAGGTGTGTAAGGAGAGATCATGAATGTAAAGCAGGAACAAAAGGAGACCTAGCACTGAACCTCGGGGAACCCCTGATGAAACAGGCATCAAAGGTGAGTTAGTAGAGTTGAAACATACATATTGTGAACGCTGGGAAAAAAAAAAAGTCTGATATCCAACCAACCAAGGATGCGTTTTTTTTTTTTAGTACAACGAATAACTTATGCAATATTTTGGGATGTGAGACAGTGTCGAAGGCCTTAGCAAAATCTATGAAAATGGCATCAAGTTCATCACGTATGTCTAAAGAGCTTCTGATGCCGTGAACGAATTCTGTCAGTTGAGTTATAGTGCTAAGGCCACGTCTAAAGCCATGCTGGAAAGTGCTTAAAATGTTGTTCGTTTCAAGGAATTCTATGATATTGTTACGTAAAACGACACAAGGCGGGACTACTGACACTGTATTTACAGTATGGGAGAGACACAGTAGACAAGATGGTGGACAGCCACCAGCACCAGAGAGAACCGTCTTCTTCGTCGTCTGCCCCCGGCTGAATGTCTCTCTCGTAGCAATATGATTAAAGATAATGTGTTCTAACAATTTACATGAATGCGCTGTTAAGGAGATGGGTCTATAGTTAGATAATAATTGAGCATTACCTAGTTTCCACGATGAAGGAAGCGTGGCTGATGAGAGAGCTTTTCTAAAAATAATTGTGAGGTATCTGCTACACCAAACAGAGTATCTAACTACAAAAGCGGTCTGGATGCCGTCGGGGCCACAGGATTTTTTGGTGTCCAAGTTTAAAATTAGATTAAGTACACCCTCTGATGACACCGACACATCGTCGATTCGGGGGTGAGGTTCTGAATCAAAAGGAGCTGGATTACTGAATTCTCAGTCGTAAAAACAGGGTGGAAGTAGGCGTTAAAGGCAGAAGCAATTGTCAGTGGATCATAAACTGCAACATTGTTAATTGTCAGCATGTGCGATGACGACCCAGATGGTAGGATAGCCTTCCGGAATTTGCAGGGATTAGCTTTCATTAGCTTCGGCAAGGTAACATTGTAATCAAATTCCTTTTGCGGCATTCATTTGAGCACAAAGCTCGTTTTTGCCGCTAACAAATTGCATGTGCTTTGTCGAGTCACTGGAGCGTTTTGATCGACGTAATCTGGCCACACGGCGTGATAAATGCAGCAGGTCCCTAGTAAACCAACGAATTTCTTTGTTTGTTTTCTTTGTTTTTAAAGGAATGAAACGATTAACACACTCGCTGACAAGTTTTTCGAGAAACGTTTATAAGGTATTAATATCACTAGTGGTGCTTATTAGCTCAAACTCGCGAGGAGAGTCGCATAGGGCGTCTGTTATTGCCAGATAATTAGCGCGATTAAAATCAGGAAACGTGCAGTGGGTAGAACGGGATTTCGGTGCGATGTCCGGAACTGAAAACAAAATACCCTTGTGATCGAATAATCATATAAATAATATCACACTCATAAGCGGTATTAATTAGAGATGAAGTGAAAAAACAAGATCAAGGATAGCAGCTTGACGAGCAGAATCCTTAACTATTTGGTGAAGGCCACAGGACAATGAAATGTAGATTAACTCTCTTCCGATGGCTACTTCATGTCCGCTCGCTGTCATAGATGACCAGTCCTCAAACCATCGCCCATGCAAATAATGTTAGTTGACGAAGTAATATAACTACGCAGAAATTGATTTAGATTGTGTAAATGTTCATATATTGGAACCAGGCGGACGGTAAACTACCCCGATAATCAAGGACATCATTTTTAGTTGGACCTTACACCACAAGTATTAGGTGGGGTAGGAAGTACAGCAAAGTTGAGGTTAGACTGAAGAAATAGGGCAACGCCGGCCCCCTCTCCCGAATTCTCTGTCTCTCCGAACAACCTTGAAGCCAGGGAGTGTTCCGTCAGAATCATGAACGCCATCATGCAGCCAAGTCTCAGTAACGCCTAAAATATGCGGGGAATAAGAGGAGACTAAAGAAAGAAATTTGGAGTAATTACTGACAACACTTCTTGCATTAATATTTAAAATGGAAAGTTTATTGCAGGTACCGCGTGGTCAAGAGGATGTAGCCTTAGGAATTGTTTCGGCGGATTTAGTTAAGCCAGGAGATGATCTGAGAAGAGTATTGGATGTGCTATCCCAATCATATCGCACCTTGTCAATAAATACATGATCAAAACGAAGTTGAACAGATGAGCCGTTATACCCCTAAGAGGCAGACGCCTCCCAGAGCCTCTTGCGAATATTGCGAACCTGGGGAGAGAAGTCTTCTGAAACACGGAAGCCAGTGTTTCTAAGTTTATAGCAATTTTTCAACACGAGCACCTTATCCTGAAAATCCTAGCGCTTCATGATAACGGGACGCGCCCAGCCTCTAATATCATTGCCAAGTCTATGACACCTTTCTATGCGCGGGCATGTCCTGGAACCACTTGGCAACATTGGTAGAAAGTACTTCATAATTCTCGTTAGCGCCTTCACTGAGACCACGTATAATGATATTGTTTCTACGCGACCTGTTTTCTAAATTTTCATTTCTGCAAGAGAGAGTTGAGATAGTGCTTTTTAATATTGCTGAATTTGAGTACGCAGGTGATCATTCGAAACCTGCGCAACACTAGACGTTGAGGGTGATTACAGACAACATGCACGGTGATCAAAGCCTCAAACCTTGCGCTGACAGATAACTGAAACATTTCGATTTCAGCAATATCCTGAACCAATTTCTTTTGATTATATGAAGTTCAGTAAACATTTCCGCAACCGTGGGTTGATCATTAAGATCTGTCAACTGGGGTTGTGAAGCAGGATCGCGCTGAGAACAAGCGTCAGGGCCTGGGTTAGATTCCACATATCTGCATGGTAAACTAAAAGTCCGCGGACGGCACTTAAAAGTACAGAATACAATGAAATATAGACAAAGCCGCGATAGCGATCATGTGGGCGAGGAAACAGCAGCATACATCGGTCATCAGAACGGATGCACCGAGAAGATCTTTATATACGAGATCAGGTGGGGCGATGAAGTTGGGAAATTTGCAGGCGCAAGTTGGGAATCAGCCAGCACAAGACAGGAGTAATTGGAGACCGCAGGAGAGGCCTTCGTCCTGCAGTGGACATAAATCTAGGCTGATGATGATGATGTGATCACGTCCTTCGAATAGACATCTGCTTGGAAGTCAGCCGGTGTCCTTCGTCTCCCTTGTTACCGCGCTATACACCACCTCGCATCATGGAACGCCGACTGGGCCCAATTAAACCCGCGTTCTTGCGGTGTGTGTGTGTGTGTGCAGTGTGAAAAACCATTCTGCCCACAGGAATCCGGAACACCGCAACTATTGAAGAGACACCTCGTTCCAAACCTTTAAACCAGTTTTGGAAGATCGTCATCTGGTATAGTGGAAGCCTGAACTGTTAATTCACTGTGTTTTGGACTATATTCTTACGCATAAAAGTGAATGAACCGCTTGTTGCTCGTGTGAAGTGAAAGTTGATCGCGCGTCAGCAGTTATTTACTGAAACACAGTAGTAGAAAATAGTAGAAAATTTTGAAAATGTAGATTTTGCTATCGTTTCCCGAGAAGACTAAAAAAAAAAAAAAAACAGCGGATTACAAAGTTTTGTCTCTGTATCACTAAAAACGTGAAAGAACATCAGCCGACCTAGCGACAAATCAGTAGATGTGGCAACGCCGTGTCACACTAGCTGCCGCTATAGAAAAGAAAGGGGGTAGACGGGCGCGTTCTCGCGATTATAAGCATTCTATGGGACGTATACATCACGAACGCGAAAGGCAGCGGCATAAGATTGCAATTCCCACGTTCCATTCCTGCGTCTGTAGCCTATAACTGTGGCATCTGATCGGCACCTACAGGTTGGTGTGTCGTCATGGCAACAAGCCCGGCTAACAACAATTTTACAGCCCAGTGCGCGCGCGCGCGTGCACTCGCGTTTCTCAGCGAACTGTTGCTATGCAACGCGGCACACGCACCAATCGCCACAGCGCGCTCTTGCACAAGCGATGTGTATATGCGTGCAAAACGGTACAAGTGCGAACGTTAAGTGTGCCGTTATTGCGTGCATACGCACAGTAGGTTCTGAATTGTTTCGTCGGCGTCAGTCAACAAAGATTATCGCCTAATGGTTACAGTATCGAGCTGCTCTGCTGTGAGATCCGACGTTCGGTGCCACCATCAGACACTAAATTCTTTTTGAAGATTCCCGAAACGAAGAGAGACAGAAACCTACTGGTATAGGCAAACAATGCTTCGCCTAACTACTCTTCCGCATCTCTTTCACGACATAAACTCCGCAACTCTACGACCAAGTGACGCGAGGAGCCCTGTCCGCAGCAGCAGGAGCAAGACAAGACATTCCGCGCCTCTAACGTGGTGACGCTCCTGCCTCTCTATAATATCCAGCGGATTACTACACACTCTTTCCTCGGCACTGCCTCCATAACAGACGACGCATTCTTGGCGGCGCAGACAACTTATGCGCGACGAACCCAAGAGGTGGCAGCACAAGTGGGCGAGGCCCATACTTTGCAGACGACAGCTACATATAACGCAGTGTCGTCACGCCGGGTTTTTGACACTATAGCCGCTCGAGACGCTAACGTATACGAGCACGCCGGTTCAACGACCTCCGGTCATTCTTTCTTACGTGTACGCACTCAGCCGAGAAATAAAAGTCGACAGAGGGCGCCGCATACCAACGGAACGAGAAGAGGTCATGGAGGAAACATGTCTGACTGACGCTTATAGTGCCGATGGTGGCGCGCGAGGCTCGCGATCCGAGTGCGTGGTTCGAAGCAGTATTCGAGAAAAGAAACGGACAGCTTTCATGAGTACGTGTATATCAATACGCTTCCGCAATATCAATAAGGTCAATCTTAACTGTGACAGGAAGTGTAGTAAGACAGGAAATACTCCTATAGAACAAACAGGCAACGTTCCCTCACCAGATCGTTGTAATGAATTCATGGATTTCTACCGCATCCGCTCGCGCCTAATGAATATTTAAGGACAATGTTGCAATCTTAATAGAAGCGAAGACTGAACTGGACTAAGAAATTCATAAAGCTTTTCTAGCGCGGCGAAAATGGCCCAAATAGCAGAAAATACTATTGAAATTTGACATACGCTGGCACTGACGTACCAGCGTAAAGGTCCCGTAGACCCACGAAAGGGGCCGGTTGTAAGGAAATATCCCAGGTTGTAGCACTGCTACATGACTAGGCTGCCAAAAGCTATACATACTAACACAATACAAGCAAAAGTCACAGGTTGCCATGACTAGCAAAAATCGGTCCCCCTCGGTCCGCCTTCTCGTTCACTGCGCGGCAAAGGTCACCACTCCGGCAGGTCTTCGCACACGAGAGTTTACTGTTCAGCTACGGGCTTCTAAATGTAAACACGTGCTACGTGACGCTATTGGTCAAAAGGATATATGCGCCGCCATGTCTAGGGATGACTCTGGTTAACACTCCCCGGCTCATATCTGGTAAACATACACGAATGCCCAAGAATGTAGACGTGGCAACAGCCGCCCGCCGTAGCATTGCCGGTATTGCAACGCACCCGTAATGCGGATTTTGTAACAAGTGTTTTCGTCCACTTACGAGCCTAAATTTACAATTAAAACCGCAGTTAATTTCGCTCACGCTTTCCTCGGCTTCGTTACCTGTTGCGCTCGCGTGGTTGTGACTAACGAAAATCGGGCACCTCGGTTCCCTTTCTTCTCGTTCGTGTGGACGCCGGTGTGCAGAAGGTTCGAATCTTCGCGCATATGCGGAAAGGATGGACGCTCAGAGCAAATCTATTTCACGAGCTTTCAAATGATGTCGATGCAACACTGAACCAACGCTCGGCAACAATGCAAGCAGGAAGCAATCTTTCAACCGGAACGGAGGTACACACAGTGATCTATAGAATCAAGGACATGCGAGAGGAATGACCGCGCGCCTCACGAGGCTGCCGCGACCACGGAAGTGTATATATACTATATGGTGCGATTACACGAGATATTATCCCATACAAGACATTTGCGATCATACTTCTTCGGCTGTTTAGCCTTAATATCTTCATAATTCATTTTTTTAGTTTTTGGTCGGGAAGAATGGTCAGACTTTCCTATCTTGAATGTTGTGCCGAACAGCAGCGCCGATGACGTCACTCGGGCGTCACCGATTTCCCGAAACTTTAGCGTTTAGCCAGGTAATTGTTTACCAATTAGTAAATAACTGCGTTACAGCGCCAGTGTCGTGTTTTTCTTCTCTGCTTGTGTCCTTGTTTATCCAGCGCTGTTATTTTCCTAAACGTAAATTCTCACCAACTCGCCCAAGTATCTCTTCTAGTAACTGCGTTACGTTCGTTCTATAATAAAGAAAAAGAAAAGTCCCCAAATATTGCTTTTGTCCTGACGTCATGTTAATGTCGCCAACAACAGGTCCAGCTTTTTGAGACTAGTTGCAGCTAAATGCCGTATATACTTGTTAAATGTCCAAATTTGTTGTGTCACACGTTTGTGTGCGACAGGCGGGCGGTAGAGTTTTTGCAACTTCGGCAACGTGTGCGTCAGTATAATGTTTCAGGGCCGGAAACACTTCGCCATTGTCGGAGCCTGTGTGCAATAGACCGCTAAATGTCGGACGCTAGAAATGTTAGTTCGACTGAAAGGGCACCTGAATGCCACCGAGTGAAAAAAAAGAAGAACAAGAAAACAGCTATTGAACTGATCTTAATAAAACTTCTTCGTGGGCAAGTTGGTGCAATTTGGAAAACACGATTTTAGGGCGCTAAAGACACACGCAAGGGAGAAACACACAATGTGTCTGTGTGTTTCTCCCTTGTGTGTGTCTCTTTAGCGCACCAAAATCGTGTTTTCCAGTTATGGAAGTAGCGATAACTTTCAACGCGCCGCGCATGTTTTGGAATCGCCGTTCGCTGCGCCGCCGCTCATAAGAGCTGTTCCATATATGATGCGGAATACTTTATTTCAAAAAGAAACTCACTTTAAAAAAAAAAAAGACGTCCCTGCCGTTGTAGCTGATAGGCTCTATGCGGACATTGGCAGCAACAAAATGTGAACGATTATTTCGCAAATTAACTAAAATGTGCTTATCAACTTTTTTAATTACTAACTTTAGGGCACAAGTTGTAATTGCGTAATTGAAGCCGAGGAGTAGTGAAGTCACCTTAAAATGTGCTACGAAATACGCGGCTGTTCCAGTTAACAATTTGATTAAATCGTAGCAGTTCGGAACTATCTGAAGTGGTACGCCCAGGCTTCTTCCTTTTTTTTTTTTTTTTTAAAGATTTTGGGGACGGATATCTCGAAAGTACTGCTAGTTCTAGGACGTCTGCTAAGCAGACGCCTCGGCTTCAATTTCGCTATTACAAACTACATGGGCCTTATAGTTGGTAATAATAACGGTAATTAGCATGCACTCGTTAATTTGCGAAGTTATCGTGTGAAATGTTCTTGCTGCTAACGTCCGCCTAGCCGCGCAACACATCTGCAAAAACGGCAGGGGCCCAGATTTGTGTAATGCGTTCCGCATAAAAAAGAAACACCCGGTAAGTCGAACGCCTCTCAATGCCCCTACAGCGAAATGACCTGTATAACGAAGGATTAATTATGTCCCGGCCGAATTCCTAGTCTTTCATGCGCACGGTGAACGCCTCTACAGCTAAATCCACTACAACGAATTTGTCGGTACAACGAAGGAACCGAGGCGCGTCCCCGACAGGCGAGTGGTTGATTTTTACAGCGAACGCCGCCTGCCGGCGCCATCCCTGTTCGCAAACATCACCGAGATGCGCTCTTCACTAGCGCTACAACGGCGAAGATACACTCGACGAGCATGCCGGTGTCAGCGAGTGTTACACTCGTGCTACACTGCTCCAGTAATCGCTGCTGCTTGATAACACAGCAGTGAGTGCGACGGCTGACGAATACGTCACATTTGATGCATCGACGTGGTGATGTAATCGTAACCGATGACCGACGACGTCTTCAAAGCTATATAGGGGGAGGGAGAGGGGGGAGCCAAGAATTTTGACGGCAAGGGGGGTATGATCGCAAATGTCTTGTATGGGATAATATCTCACTCAACGACCTGCCCCCAGCTTTATGCCTTACCCAGCTCCCAGGTTTCACCGCGCGGCATGCCCTGAACCTCGGCGCAATAATTAAGGCCGCAGTCGCACATTCCGTCAGCCGTATAAGTGTTCGCAGCCCAATTATAGCGACTCATTTCAACCTGTGGATATCGCAAACGCATTAGTGATGGCGCTCTACGGAAACGTCGTTCAAAGCGAGTTATTTCGTCGGGTCTCTCTCGAATTCACGTGAAATAAAGGTATTCGCTCGTCGAACATGCTCAGAATGCTCCATTGTGAGCGGCGCGGTGCGCGATCGCTATAACGAAGTGACCCGTGTTGCGAAGAATATCGAAAGCCCCGAGAACTTCGTTATGGGCGTTCGGCATATTATCGCCCGTGTAGGTCACGTGGCATAATCCATTCAATGCGGCGAATCTTCTACCGCCCAAGAAATTCGGGGAGGGATGTACGACTACGGAATCAATGCACATTTCTCTTTAGACTCCGTTTAATCGTCAGCGACGTTCTTCGATCTGCAACAATTCGTTGGCGCGGCATTTCGCTCAATCTGAAAGAAAGGAAGAAAAAGCGCCGCCATAAAGCTAACCTCACTGTGCCTTTTATTTTTTATTTTCTTATTCCCATAAAAAGAAATCGCGAAGGATAGAAATTCATTATTCCAGCGAAGCTACACCTGGCTTCTAAAAAAGCTGCGGAGGAGGAAGACGCCCGAATGCGCACCGGCAACAAAAGCCTCAATTTACATTTCACCGAGCACACGCGAAGTCCCATTTTTGCTTTCAAAGGAGTTCGAGCTGAAATTACTATATTTGATTTGTAAACACAATCTACAAGCCTGTGCCGAACATGACAGTGTCTACAAACAACACGACAATGAATAAAAAAAAATGGGAGGGGGGGGGGAATTCGGCGGGAAACCAACCAGAACATTTCTCAGAGACAAGCCGTGACAAGACGGTCCGTTGCGACGCAATATACGTCGTGCAAATAGGGCTTCGCTTTGACTAAATAAAATTGTAGTAAAAATTAAAAGAGAAAAAAAAACCAAGGCCGAACAAAGAGACAGCAAATTCAACGAGACAACTTCCACGTTAGGTCCCCAAGTGCTGCTTAAGAGCGACCGTTTCGTCATAGCCCCGCCTAATGAATAATAAATTGGCGAAGGTCGCGCATGCAGCCTTTTGAAGTTGTACACCCTCGCGAGACCCTTTGAGCAATATACAGTGTATCGCGCATACACTTTTCTTTATATTACCGCCCAATTAGGGCAAAATCGATCACGTAAAATATTCATCCCGATAACAAAGCAGGATGCACGTGGAACTGCACGGAAAGTGCTTCAAAGAGACACCATAAAGCAAAATTTTAAGTCGAGCTAGACTGAAAGATTAGGCATTCTGCAACAACGAATTACTCATTAGTGAGAACAAAGTCTTTTGCGAGCGAGAAAATAACGAACACGGGAAGCGGCGGCACCTGAATTGGGGACTATGATACCCCCCACGTGACGTCGGAACCGGTTTGATTCACATGGATGAATTGAGGGATGGATGGATGCTATGGGCATGCCCTTTGAAACGAGGCGGTGGGTTCCGCCTCCAACCTGAACACACACACAAAGAATTCCCAACATCACACTTTCTAACCCATATTGGGAACTTCCGTTTTTGTACGCGTTCGTTCTTTGTGGTCTCCCTACTTTTCTGCCACCAAAGCTCCAGTCGATCCCTAATATCCCCGAAATCAAGGGCTTCGAGGAGGCCAGAGCAGCCTAAACAGAGCGTAGAGTTCCTATACAGTAACTGTAAGACAGAGCAGCATAGGGCGACATCGCGTGGAGATCACGTCAGCTCGTCTGGTTTTGGCGTGTGAGGTTAAAATTGAGGAGCAGCAGCCGGACCGTTGGCGGCAGTTATCGAAGCAACAAAGTCATGCACTGCCACTCGCAAAACAATGATGTCGACCTTTAGACGAATGGCTCTAGCTCGACAATATTGTTTCCTCTAGTGCCACTTTAAGAGCATTCTTGGCGCCAGATTTCACGAAAACTTACACTAAAGGAAACAGCTGTGAAGTGCGTTTCGAATACCATGAATATTGCGGATGCAACTTCATCACGCCAACCACCACACATCTGTGTTACAGGGACACCCAGAAGAAACTCTAAATCAGTTGAGACTAACAGTGTCCTTTATAATCTGTTAAATCGTTAATTTTGCGGCAGTAGGTCGATTACTCCAAGAGAAAAATGAAGGTCAAAAGTTTCATTTTTTTTAATTTCCCGCCTAAACTCCAGCGCTGGTACCTCAGTGTGACATCACATGTTACAAAATTTCTTGTATTTGGACCCTTGTGGCGCAGGAAGTATTCGAAGCTTGGTGTATAAGCTAATTCTTTGGCTCCTTTAGAACACAATGTAGCCCATATCTTTGCCGATAAAACGGTAACCAGGCGCGAGCTAACGCCGTCGATATCAATGACGTCACGGCGCGCTAATGCGGGAACTTCGAGGCGGTGTCGCCCCGTCTTTCGTGTCTGCGTCTTTTCTGGCTTACCGAGCCTTTTCTCAAGCTAAGGGTGGCGTTTTTTTTTTTTTTTTTTTTTTTTTTTTTTTTTTTTTTTTTTTTTTTTTTTTAGGGGCGAAGCTCCTTATAGCGGCACCCGTTCCGTCCCCGTCGTCGTAGTAGTAGTGTGTAACCAGTCTGAGAAAAATGAGAAAAAAAATTCCGAAGTTGTGTCCGTAGCGCGGAATCGAACCAGGGACCCCTCGCTTCCGAGCGCGCGGCGTTAGCCCACTACGCCACGAAGCGGACATGGACACACGCACCACGATGGCAATAAATACCCAACATTAACGAAAGGCCGCGTTTCTAGCGTGTTTCTAACGCGTTTGTGCTAGCGCGTTACGGCCCGTGTAAGAAGCTGGTGTAAGACGCTGTGGCCTCTCCGCCTTACCTTCAACGCGTTTCGATCGCGCTGCCCAAGGCGGTGGCAAGTCAAATTCAAGTCGAGGAGCGTTTATGAATACGAGGGGTATACTCTCTCAGAAGTCATGTGATGGCGTCGGCAAACGCGGTGCACGTTCCGGCATGTGTAAATGGCTGCGTAAGACGCTGTGGCCGCTCCCCCTTACTAGATAGTACTGCACGTTTCTAACGCGTTTGTGCTAGCGTGCCCTTAAGCGGGAGATCCGATGATTCCCTCCGGAGCTTCGCCCACTCATCATCATTCACCCCGTGTATAAGCTGTGAATTCTTTTTTCTATCGTGCACGAATAATATACCGACGCAGCTCAAAGGAAATTTTCTCTTTAGCATACTCTTAAGGAGGGACGAGCGGTGTTCCCGACAAGTAACGCTTTTAGCTCCCGTTGTCGGCGACCTTCAAGAAACCTTGAGCGAAAATCCAGAGCCGTTATCCGGGGACTCAAGACGATAATGGGCGCGAGAACGAAACGAGAACCTGCGAGAACATCCGGGCAACCAGTAAAAGCTAAAGAAAATGCGGTCTCTGGCCCGTAACCCCTTGTACAGGTCCCCATTACATACGCTAGTTACTGCCCAAACAAGTTACAAAATAAAATATTGCTTCCGAATTCTTCCGTTCGTTCACAGCATCACTCAAGCTATTTGTCATTTTCAATAGCGTCGTTCAAAAGGCAGATACAGTGCACCATATACACTTGATTGTTATCTTTTGGCGCCGAGGCAGGGTTGCCTGTGCTCTTTTCAACGCCAGCAGTCCGTGAGTTCAGCGGCGCGGGTTTTGCGTCGCCTCCTTCGAGAAATGGCGCCACGTTGCGTGACCAGGCCAGTAGCCTCCAGCGCGGATGGCTCTTTGGCCGAGACGAGACTTGCAACGAGGTTCAGTTCAAAACAGGTTCATTTCGGCTCAGTAAGCTTTCAGGTCTGCGTCACGGCACCAATCTGCTTTGCCGGTAGCCATGTCGCACTTACTACTACTCTTAATCATAAAAAAGCACGCCGTTTTTTTTTTTTTCTTCTTTTTGCCCACGGCGAGAAAGTCGCTAAATTTAGGGAGTTTTCAGTAACCTTTACGACAAATTGGCTTTTTTTAGAATCCTGGCAACATTTGCGACAATTTTTACTGACGTAAGCCGCCAGTAAATAGAGTCACTAATTTTAGCGAATTTTCAGTCACCTTAACGATAATTTTGCCGTTTACTGGCTGGTAAGTAGCCAGTAAACGGCCACGATCAAATTCCTTGCGAATTCATGCAGCTAAGTCCAACGCTTCGCTCCCATTTTATCCCAAGGGATAAATGTAGGCGCATCTATATTTGTCGCTACTTCTAAAGACATGCACTCCGAAGAGCTTCTTAGTGCAGCCATCTGAGTGCATCAAAGCCGCCTTTTAGGCAAAACACAATCTTAAGATGCGGTACCGTTTTAGAAAACCAGGGTCGGTTGCCCCCTTTTCACATTCCGAAACTTGATCCGCCGCCACAGGAGATAAAGTAAACAGGAAAAAGAAAAGAAAGAAAGAACTATTAATAAGGAATATGGCCAGCTGGTGCAATCCGCAACACAGCGTTTCGGCTTCGCGCGTGTGTTCTATTCTGTATTTTCGCTTTTGTCCTGCCGATATTTTTTTATTGTATAAGTAATCATTCTTTGTTACTGATGATTGCAAACCACCGCCCCCTTCATGTAATGTTCCACTACGGCCCACCCATTAAGGGAAAAATAAATTATCATTGTTATTATTACGGCGATCTTCGTCATTGTCAAATAGTCGTCCTCGAAGAAAAGCTACACATTACCCACCACTGGGATTTGAAATAACGTGCCTGCTGCAAGGTATACCGCCGCGTAGCTTTGGCGCATTGGTAATACGTCGTGCGGGGGGTGATTTTGAGCGTCACAGAACGCTGTAGAGGACAAAAGATGACGACACAGTGTCGTGAATCGCAAATGCCCCCAACTCGCTCGCTAGAAGAGGTGACCCGATTTTCAGTTTAAATTTTCAGTTTATTGTTCGGACGCGTTTCCAACGCGCCCACGGGACGTGACAAAAGGAGGCAAACGTCGCATCCCTCCCGACGAAGGTCAGCATCACTGGATAGTCTGCTGTTACATAAGCAAACGCTAGAATAAATAAACGCGCCCGTATAATACAACGGTAGGTAGGATATAGTACTCCACAAACCGAGACGAGAGTGATAGCGCAAGTACAACTGGATGACACGCAGAAACTAATATAGCGGACCTGATTTCGGACGAGTAAGGTACCCGGTCAAAAAAAAAAAAAAGTGTCTGCTACAAGCGCCTGCTGCCAGTGTACGAGTTCAGAGAGGGATCGCTGCAGTCTTCTGATCTTGCTTTTCTTTCAATCCTTCTTCCTTCCTTTCAACCATTCTTTCTTTTCGTCCTTCCCTTCACTTGATTCATTCTCTCTCCCCAAGCCTGCAGAAGTTCCCCCTTTGGTGCAGCCGAATGTTTGTGCCGAAAGGGGGACTCGCGCGCGAATTCCAGCGGCGTTCGCCACGCGAAGCAAGGCTGATTCCGTCGGCGTGCTATTCTCGGTATTCGAACGCGGCCGCCGCCGGAAGGCCAGATGGGCGCCCGAGCGACGGCTGCACGAGCAACGCGAGCTGCTCCGGCGGTGATGCAAAACGCGACGCGCGGTGGCTGCGCACGCGCAGTGGAACGCCGCGGAGGCATATACAGTTCCGACTGCTACGGAGAAAACCTCGGCGCTGGTGGTGTCTACGAGAGCTGCCCAGCAGAGAACGAATAACGGGCATCTTTGCCACGAACTTCGTACTCCCGGCTTCACACGGCTTTGCGACATTGCGAATCGATCCCCGCATTCAACAATAAATACAGTGCGCTCTAAGTGCAACGATTCTCGATCATTATGGATTTGCGCGCAGAGAAACCACGATTGCTTGAAAATTTAGAAAGATAAAGCCCAACAAACAACATCACATAGAACGTTTTGAAGCCGCAAGCACGAAGACAAGACAAATCCGTGTACTGCGCAGAATTCCCGTAATGTAGTACATGTACGAACGATCGCATGCAGCGGCAGACTTGCCTCCGTCACTTTCTCTCGGTTTTGTTTCATTTCTTTCTTTCTTTTTAAATATCAAACTTTACGGATATTTCCCCTGTGGTCGCACGCGTTTTTTTTTTTTTTTTTTTTTGAAAGAAATCTTTATTCAAGCACAATATATTACAAAATGGTTGACAGTAACATCTGGATCCTTAGCCTATGTGGCTAGTTTTGGATCCATACCATAAACGTCGGCATAAATTGCAATCCAAAGCAAAAAGCAAAAGTAGGTAATTATACATACACGCTTTGAAGTGATGTTTTAATGATGGAATAGCATTTGGAAGTTTTCTTATTAAGCTGGGCTATTCATTCCATATTTTTGCACCGACAAATGATAGGGAGCGTTGACCGTATACATTATGAGCTTTGGCCAAGTTGAATTTATTATGTTCAGCTTGTCTAGTGTCCCTTGTAGGCCTGATTGATGAGAGATCTGGCTTGTCGTCGCCGCGGTGGCCACGATCATGTTTCCGTTTATGAACACCTTACAGAGCTTCTCTACAATAGACATTGCTCGATAGATCGCCTACGGTTCACCTTGAGGAGGGCAACTCCGGAGGTTCTTAGAAGTTCACGTGTGTCTTACAACTCGTTACTGCACGCTTCCGGCCCCGTGTGCCGATCATTTACATCAACCTGTTCCGCCTCGTGATGTTTTGTCACACAACATCTGATGTTCAGCGTCGCACCTCAGCCTACAAGCGTCACAAACGTTTCCCGAGCGATCGCTTACACAGTCGCCCCTAGGCTATCGGAAAGGTACACTCGCGATTCACGGTGTTGTCCGAGCGGTGCACCTGACCAGCCTGCACCTTCGCCCGGAAAATGCTCTGACGTCAGCGCTACGTCACCATTAGCATAGTTTCGGTTTTAGTTCGGTTCTTTTAGTCAGTCAGTTCTACATCTACACATTTCGACGCTGTAACGCATCCAGCGTCTGGCTGCTCGGTTCATGTGATTATAGACGGACGCTATATGTGAGCGAATAAGCAACTGGGAGTGGGTGCGCTATGATTATGTCCATACTCAAGTTTGCCACAAACAATGCTGGCTTGCTGAAAGATACTTATTCACTACCACAGGTCCTTCCGAGTAAATGACTACGAAGTGGTACGACCATATTTTTCCAGACCAATTTTCTTTTTTCCATGGTGTTTCAGCAAACACTTTCAAAATAGTTTATAGGCTGCCTGTGCCAGTAGCACAATTCTACTTCATGAGCTGGTCTGCTCGAAGATGCGGACATTACTAGCACACAAAAAAAATGAAATGCATATTCGACTAATCAACAAAAATTCACTAATTAAGTTTTTAACTAAATACATTATGGCCCATGTTGCAATTTACAAATTCTAGCCGTGGAGTTCGCAAGGCGGATCCACTTGGAACGAATTCTCAGGATGACACCAATTTCGAGATATTAATTGCCGAACTTTGCGGAGAAATGCATTGGCGTTCCAGTTACTTTTGTGCTTCAATGCACAAAACCACGTTTTGTTAAGAAAGCAACTTCACAGTTAAGAAATGGTATAAAATTATTGCTGAGACGTTCCTGTCGTAATAGACCCGTGATCAGATCCGAAATACTAATCTGGTTTCTTTTTTTTAGAACACAGCTTACTAACTCATTTCAACAGCCAGTTCTCCCGCATCGTGGTTCTCTTTATCAGTACACTGATAACAGCTGGACGACCACGTCATGGTCTCCAAGTTTCAAACGGGTGCGTTTGACGCTGCATTCTTACGTTGTCACCGATCGTAAAATGTTTTCGTTTAGTCCGATGCGTGGCGTTAAGCAGCAATTGTGGGGGCACGACAATTTTAGTTCCCCTTTCCACCCCTTCTCCCGTTCTTGTTTGCTTAACAGCGGAAAACTTAACTTGTATTCCGGAAAGTATTTGCAATCCCCTGGTCGAGCTGCAGCAAAAACCAACCACGTGAATGTTGTCTTGCTTTGTACACCCAGAGCTGACGTTTTTCAATACGCATTTTTGTCGAGAACTATAGTTCACTGGAACAGTCCTGATCCCCGTGTGTTTGTCAACTGCAATTCTGTTGACACATTTCAAGAAAGACTTGAAATGCCGTTTGTATAACTTACGTCGTTTTAACCACCCTGCAACAGCCTGAGGAGGCTAACAGTAGTAAATAAAATGAAAACAAATATGGTAAAAAATAAATATGTACATTTTTTACACTGTTTGGGGCGGTTTATGTGGTTTACAAACAATAATCACCTATATTTCGTGCACATCTTTTAACACTACATTCCCAGTACTTCCTGCTTAGGAAGGGCACCTGTGTACCAGCATGACGTCATAGCGTTCCCGACGGGAAAGCAGCGAGCGCCGAGCGTTAAATAAAGGTAGTATATATACGCAAGGTTGATGAAGATTATCGCCAGGGGAGAAGATATATGCCTTGAAAGTTATAAAAATTTATGCAGAAGAACTTTGAGAGAAACGGAAGCTGGAAGTGTGATGCCTGCGAGGTGTGCCCGGGTGAAAAGACGGTTGCAGAAGCAGGCAGATAACGTTCCTCCCGGAGTTGCTGCAAGCATGTAGAGAACGCGCGAACAAAACACGCTATACGCAGAGGAAATCCAGCTTTCGACCTGTCCGGCTTTGCGGAACTAAACAGAACTCTACCGACGGTAGCGCAATTGCCCGCCGGGGGCATTTAATCACGCCAGCGACGAAAAGCCGCTTCATTCGTATTCCAGACGAAGCACGCCGCAAGACTAGATCGTCTGCCAGACTGGATCTAATGAGCGTCGTCTGCCGCGAGAGGAACAGGTGCGAGCGTTCGAGAACTAAACCAGAATGTTGAAACACCAGGAAATGGCATATGTGCTCTGCTCGACTGTTCACTTAAAGGGCGAAGTCGTCGTTTTCGGAAATTAAACGAGCGCGCAGTCGATAAACTAAAACAAAGAGCCTGCCCTGTTTCTAGTAGCTTTTACGTTCTGAAAACACCCAAGTGCGTTTTTTGGCAGTCTGGTATCGTAATTTATTAACACTATCGAGTTCTGAAATGCCGGATTATATATAGGTACTACGATCTAGAACTTCACCATCGAGCCCAAACCGCATGAAAGCGATTTTGTGCGCGACGGCTTCGAGCGACGAAACAGGCCGTCGCGCGAACAGATCGCTCGTTCTTGTCGCTCGATCGCTCGGTTCTGGAAATCTAGAATTCGTCGCTCGTTGCCCGGAAGTGCTATGAGCGACTAGCCAATAGCGCGAAGCCGGAACAGGATGCACACCAGTCAAGTACTACCAATTGTCGCACGGAACGAGCGAACAACGAAATTTTCATAAGTGCAAGGATAAGAACCTAGTGCAAGACCTTTAAAAATATTTATGCTGCTCTTTACAGTAATAGACATCAACTTAAATTAATAAAGCAAGCGTCACGGCAGTTTCGGCGCATTTTTGCTGCCCTCATGCCGGCAACACCGGGGAGACAGACGTCGCTCAAAGTCGTCGCTCGCATGCGGTACGACTTGTGGGCGACGAGCGAACGGACAGCCATCTCCATCGAGCAAGATCGCGTGCTTATACTTCGCTTGACGCCAACATTTTATTATTATTATTATTATTATTATTATTATTATTATTATTATTATTATTATTATTATTATTATTAGCTGGAAGATGCCTGCGCCATCTATGTGCGAACAAAGAACACACATGGGATGAGTTTCGACTGGTATTATTTCATAATTCAATTTTGATTCATTTTGCAGTGAAAGATCATTACTACTGCAGTTTTAAAATAACTAGGGCCAAGCTTGTGATTATTTCATTTCACGCCAAAGCCTCGGCGCCGGTGCAACAGCGTGACGTCACAGATTTTGAGGAACATTCCTCGTAACTCATGCAGTTGGGGCGCAGGAAAGTTCTCGAAATTCGCTACTTTAGGCCCCTGGTTAAATGCAACGTAGTCCGTCTTTGCCGATAAACAGTTAACTAGACCCAAGCAGATGCTGTATATGACGTCATGGCTATGTGGTGCGGGAATTCCTGTGCAGCGACAACAGCAGTCCTTCGTCCTTGCTTCCTAATTTTTGGTTTACGGAGCTTCATCGCACTGTAAAGGTGGCCGGTTTCCCATTTTCGAGGCGTAAGTTAATAAGATTCTAGATATCCATTACCCTTTTCTTTTTAAAACAGCTGACGTAACGACTCTCAAACCTCGTGTCTGGCATAATCGGCTATTCGGTGATCGAAACTCGAAACCTGCGGGCAGTGTCTGTGACGTCACAGTGTCCAGGTTTGAATTCTTCCGAATCGCGGTTACTGTACCCCATTGCAATGAACACTACAAGTACAAATGAACAACGCACCCAGAAAAACAAGCGGCAGATGTTAGAAAAGCGCTTCGTTTAAAACCGACACCAACCGAAAGTTTATGCACGGAAGGAAGGGCACAATTTGGACGAGCTGACGCGTCGAAAGGATGGGTGGCGCCATCCCGTGGATTCTACGTGAACTACACTGTCAACAACGCAACAGTCAGCCGGCACTTCTTTTCTGATCTTCACGCTGGTCCAACTAAGAAAGCAGCTCCGAGAAAGGACTAAAAAATACCGCATCTTAAAAGCTCGATACTCGTTTTTATGACAGCTGCAAGACGTTGTAACACATCGATGTGGCTCGAGCGTCGCTTGGAAAGCATATATATGCATACGCGCTTCCTTCGCAATCCTTGAGAGGGGCCGTCTTGCTCGTGGTGTCCACAAGATACGATAGCACGCGGCGTCGAAGGCCGCGGCAACGGACTGCGCTTTATGTTACTCGAGATTGCATCCGGCACGCTGCCGATAGCGGCGGCGTGATCGCAGGAAAAAGAATGATACTAGCGCGAGCAGCACTGAAAGGCGCCAATTAAAGAAAGAAAAAGGAATAAAGCAGTATCGCTTGCGCCATGCCAGGCGCGAATCCACTCGAATCCAACAAGCAGTTCCTTCTGTTACTACCTGGTCCGTTTAAATGTGACCAGAGCGCGAGAAAACGGTGATCACGGCACGAGAGACGGAAAGCAGAAGTTTTGTGTTGACGCGCGCATGTCGCAGAATTCTCCGCCGGCGGCGCCCCAATCGATTTCCCCGGCGAGACAGCGTCGAGACACATATGAATGGATGCTGGGCGCGCGCGCGCGTGTGTTGCTATGCGAGGAGGCTGGCTGACTGCACCGCAGCAGCAGCTGTGAGAGGCGGCGTGCCTTCGGCAGCCAAGTGTCGCGCGTCTCTAAAGCGTGCGCCTTCCAAGTCGCAAAGGCAAACGTGGTGGGGATCGCATCCGTCGGGTGACTACACGAGCGTTCAGAAGTGCGGCTGCTGCACATCGCAACCCGAGACGGATCTCGGGAGAGGGAGGCACGCGAAAGGGGGGAGGGTCCGTGCCATTCAAACGCGCTCGCTCGAGACTAGAATCGCAGTCCGCTACAGCCAACTCGCGAGCGTTGTACCTCGTTAGGATGGCTCCCCCGAACAACAATAAAATGTCAGATGCGGCGTTACATCATTCGGCGACAGAGACGAAGTGCCACTGAGTGCCTTATAAACGCGCACAGCGCGCGGTCGCGGCCGGACGGTGAGTGGTGCAGGTGATTGCGAATATGAGCTAAGCATGGCCGTAAACCGAGATAACTGACCAAGCACACGGAGCGGTAACGTTGAGATCAACTCGTGCACTAGCCATCAGACCGAAAGCGGGGGCCGTGCGTAAACCGCGAACGCAAAGCGCAATCGGCAAGCACCGTGCGACTCATTCCTCTCACAGCCTGCGTCGGCGTTTCTGTTACTATCCCAGCACGAAGCAAGCATCGATAGCGACCGGACAGGTTACCCTAAGCATTCCGAGCGGTGTTTCGAACACCTGGGACGGCCGGGTAGCAAAGAAATTCAGCCGCAAAGCGACGCGATCGGAACGCCGACCGATCCCGACGGCTGCGGAGTACGGGTGTTTTAGGCTTAACGCCGTCGGCTCCGGCGACAAGGCGTCGAGCGCGGCACGAGAGCCACGGGACAGCGCGTTTGCCCGCGCCGGGGGCACGGGCACCACGCGAAAACCGTCAAAATGACAGCGTCCGCGAGAGCCAGCCGCTAGCCATGCTCCGCTCTGACACGGCCATCTTACCGCGGCGGCGAACTCGGGAGACAGGGGCCCGTGCTCAATGAAAAAAGAAAAGCGCCGCTCGGGCAAGGACGCATCGGAAGCGGGCGGTGCTCTCCGCTATGGCCGTGCAGGCGATCGCAAGAAACGCGGCGGGTGAAAAAAAGGAGGCCGTACGTACTTTGGGATTGATGTTGCTCATCGACGCTTTCCCGATCCGACATGATGCCCTTGCAAACTGCTGGCGCTACCCCCCGGCGGCACACACACACACGCACACAAGCCTCGCCGTGGGCCTTATGAATAATTAAAGCCCCTCGGCCAATCGCAGGCCAAGGTAACGGTGTCCGGTCTGCTCTCGGTGTCGTCTGCTACCAGCCGCAGCACAACGTGCCGACATTCAAAGCTCCACTTCGGGGCGAGGAAAAAAAAGAAAGAGAACGTAAATGCGACTGCTCGCGCAATGAAAAGATAAAGAAGAGACGCGCTTGCTCGGGAGCGAACCTGAGAGGCAGCGGCGCCGCCGACCACTTGCGCCGCGTAGGAAAGAGAATGTCGAACGCAAGCAGCCGACAGCACGCGCAGACGACGACGGCTGCCCAGCCACATCGTACACAATGTCAGCTGTTACTTGTTACGCCGCTTCGCACCAACGATGAGAAATGCGGCTTGCTGTTTGCATTGTCGCAGCACTTTTCACGGGACCTAGTGTCGACCAACTAGATTGTTTGGACAGTTTCAGTTTCAAGCAGCTGAAAAACACCATGGCGTCGTCGTCTGCTGCACCAACTCGGTTTAGCTGGTCACAAATGAATAGGCGAAGTGCACGTTCATTCCTTTTTTCTACGGGTTGCCTGTTGTAACAAACTCATTACCACTCTGTTCATGTTTCTGCGCAACGATAATTTACGAAAGCAGTAACTATGACTATGAGGGTTAATTCTGCAAAGCAGAAACACGACATAATAATTAGCACTAAGGAAAGCACTGAATTTGCTGCAGTTTTAACAGCAGCGGAAAAGCAATTTCTCGTGTACATAAAATTGTGCTGAAGTAATAGACTGCATTTCAAGTCATGTGACCTGAATTCTCTACATGCTAGGAAAATCTTCAATAGAAATGTTATATATTGGTTTCTATAAGCTTCATCTTATTGGATTATGAAACAATAAACCTGATACACCAATTAAGCTGATAGCCTGTGTTTGTCTATGGGAATATAAAATAATAGACCTGATACCCTGTCAAAATTGATAGCCTGTATTGGATCATGAAATGGACTTAATACACTCATAAAACCGATAGCATGCATTGGCCTATTCGCTTACAAGTGCATTAGTGTAGATAGGAGCACTGCGTACTAAAGCGGTTTTTTCTAAAAGGCACATTAATGGTTCATTTTAAAGGGAAGCTTTCTAGGCGAACCCTCTCGGGCTTTGCTGATCCTGGTTGCTGCTGTTCCCTTGCCAAGTTGCTCACACAGGACAGCAATTATATAATCGTAGCCTATATATAGCTCCACCTGTACTTTCCCTACGGATGTACTGGCAGTCAGCTCCGATCTCTGTGCAATTACGAAGTGAAGCAACAAACGGTGCCTAAATATGCTCAGTGCAAGAAATTTATAGCTTGGAATGCATAATTCCTTTACTAAAGCGACACCTTCTGTGCCTTCATTCTCTACTTTGGTGCATCTCTTTGGTCAGCTTCTTGCTGAGCAATACCACCAACACAACTTTGTATTCCACTACTTCTATTCCATCTATTGGTACTAATAAAGCAGTTATTTGTCCAATACGGAGGTCACACCACTACTCCTATTGCATATATTAGGACCCATAAAGCACATTACTTGTCTTATAGAACACTGTATTGCTCCGATACAGGACTGGCAAAAATCTTTATGGGACCTGTACATTCTGCAATGGGACCTGTAGGTTTTCCTATTTGACCTATATATTTCGCATAAGACCAATAAAGATTTCTGTTGGAATTTTCCCTAGGGTCAAATAATTTGTACCAACCTTGTTCGTTCCCAGTGACATGCAGAAGACAATGAAAGTCGCTTGTAACACTCAAGAGTGCAACTGAATGGTTATTTGTCAGAACTCATCCTAGTGGAATTACAGCACTAATGCAGTTTTTAAAATTGTGGACTGCCGATGCCTAGGGTTCCCCCTCCTATTGCAAAGCTTGTTCCAGGGGGAAATCGCAGGCCACCACCTGATGCGACTGCAATCGAGAAACGCCATCTGTCAAGTGTGAGATCACGACCTTTATAAGTTTGTGTGATGCCGCATTCTCCACACTAATTCTGATCAAGCTGAAATCGAGACATGGCATCAACTTCAATGATCCGGCAGGCTTCAACCGTCTTCAATGGGACCCCTTCACTTCAATCATGGAGCATCATATATTTTTAGCAACCATAAGGCTTCGACCAACACACGGTAAATCCAACGCAAAGCCAATGTAGATAGACAAATCTTTGGTGGCACCCATTTATCTCATTCTCTTGTCCTATGCCAAGACACACCATATGTGACCACACCATCTTGCCAAACTTTTAATCGTGCTTCATTTCACTCAACACAGTACATCGAGGTACCACTTTTTCCGTTGAAATTTCCAAGTCTATTATTCGGTTGTCCAGGAACCTTGGAAAAGCTGGTTGAAATGACTGCGACAGCTGAACGTTTGAGAAGAACTGCACTAGCATGTATCATTTTACTACTGTTGCCACCACTAACTTCGCCGTTACAAACATCTATATCCTCGGCACAGTCATTGTGAAGCATTTTTACTCAACCTTTCGACGAGGCTTCGCAGAGATGTCTCAAAGAAAGGATATACAGGCTTACACCACATGAGACGGTCGGAAAAATAACAGCCCAGCAAATAGAATGTGCAAAGGTTTACCAACAAAAATTGCACCTGATAAGTGGCACTCATTGCATTATGTAATGCAGGTTCTAAAGTGGCAAAGCAGCAAACCCACAACTTTGTGCAACCAACGAGCTAGGTAGCAGAAGAAATGCAGAATATTGCTTGTACGAGCGTGCAAGTAAGAATAATCACTGGGATGAGACGATCATGTTGGCAAGCATATTTTTATCTCAAAGGAACCGTGAAGGTTTGGTTTGAAAAAATGAAGACGAAATTGGGGGGGGAGCTGGGATGCATGCAAGGAAAAGATGCGTTCCCTGTTCGGCAAGTCCGCAGGTAGAAAGGCAGCAACAAAGAAGGAGCTGGCATCTCGTGCGCAGACTGCGACAGAGTCATACCTGACTTATATACAGGACGTGCTTGCCCTTTGCCGCAAAGACGACGACGGCATGACGGAGTCTGAGAAAGTAGGCCACGTGTTAAAGGGCATAGCAGATGATGCCTTCAACCTGCTCATCTGTTAAGACTGCGACACCATCGATGCCTTCATCCAAGAGTTCAAGCGCTTTGAGGCCGCCAAAAGTCGACGCATTGCCCATAATTTCGCTCGACTTCCGAACACGGCAGCAACGTGGTCCTGCAAAGACGTACCTGAGTCGTCGGCGCCGCTCACCGTGGAACACGTGAAGAAGAAGATCATCCGACGTGAACTTGACGCTGTGTCTCCTGCTTCTACGTGTGGCCGTACCTGTGACCATAGCTCCCAGATGGTGCCACTAGTCCAAGCTATCGTTCATCAGGAGCTCTCCAATGCTGGCCTGGACTCTGTGTGCGCCACAGCTCCTTCCCAGCCGATCGACCGCCGTCCGTCACTTTTACACGCCTAAGGTCAAAGGCCACCGTTCTGTACTCGCAACCCAGCCGAGTGGAGGACTGCTGATGACCGTCCCATTTGCTTTAACTGCCATCGTATTGGACATGTGGCCCACTATATTATGTACAGCCGGTGGTATTGGTATCAGGCTCCCTATGGAAACAACCGTCGCCCCAACATGGATCATGGCCGATTTCAGCCCTACCACGAGCATCCCCAAACCACCGCTGACGACGCTCCCTCCATGCCATATCGTCGTTCGCTATCCCCACGTGGTCACCAGTCCCGTTCGCCGTTGTCGCGTCGCCAATCATCTCGCTCGCCCCAATTTCGCCACCCTACGTCGCTGATTGAACAACTCCCTCGGGAAAACTAGACAATGCAGCTCCCAGAGGTGATGCTGCATCGACGACCCGCCTGCCAAATCCTCTGACCACACTGCAGAACTGCTTCGTCGCCGCCCTAAGAAGGTCCTAACAACCACCCACTGTACCGCTCATTCGTGTTGCCTATGACGGAACGTTTGCCGTGCTAAGGATGTGCTCCGCACGAGTAAGTGTTGCTGACCGATTCACAAGCGTACTACTTGCCGTGCTCGAGAAATGCTCTCATGACCTCATCCTCGGTATGGATTTTCTGTCTGCCCATTCTGCCCTTATTGACTGTGGAACCGGCTTGCTTCAGCTAGACCTTATACCGTGCTACCATGACGCTCCTACTACATGCCAACCACGCTTGTGCTCAGTGGATTACGTTCGTCTACCTCCTCAAGCCGTTATGTATGTGAACTTGCGGTCTTGTTCTCCCATTCCCGATGGCGATTACCTCTTGACCCCGATCGTTGACGTCTTATTCGCCAAAAACGTCACTCTTCCTCACACCCTCATTAGAGTTACGGATAATCGCACGTCTCTGCCCATATTGAACTTTAGCCTGTGCCCGCAACTCATCCCAGGTGACATGACTCTAGCCCACATTTCTTCTATCGATGAGTGTGCCGTTTCTGCATTCGTCATCGACACTTCTTTGTCCTCTGCCCCTTCCTCTTCCTCACACAATCTTGTCGATGGTGATATTGACAAGATGATAGCGTCTGACCTCCTTCCTGCACAGACAGCCGATATGCGGCACATATTAAAGTCCTACCACGACATCTTTGACTTTAATGACCGTCCTTTGGGACAGACATCTGTGGTCACTCATAAGATTAATACTGGGGACGCCAGCCCAATCAGACGACGTCCTTATCGCGTGTCCCATGCCGAGCGAGTGATACAGCGTGAAGTCGACAAGATGCTCACCAAGGATGTCATTGAACCTTCATGCAGTCCATGGGCATCACCGGTCGTCCTAGTCAAGAAGAAAGATGGCAGCTGGCGCTTCTGCGTCGACTACCGCCACTTAAACAAGGTAACGCGCAAGGACGTCTACCCTTTGCCGCAGATTGATGACGCTACTTCTCTTCTATTGACCCTGAGGTCATGCTACTGGCAGATCTCCGTCGATGATCAAGACCGTGAAAAGACCGCATTTGTAACGCCCGATGGACTTTACCAGTTTAACGTAATGCCCTTTGGACTGTGTAATGCCCCAGCCACATTTGAAAGGATGATGGACTCCCTCCTCCGTGGATATAAATGTCGATGTTGTCAGTCCCGCAGAATGTGCCTGGATCTTTTAGCTGAGCCAGGACGACCGTTGTCATTGCAGCCGCCTCGGTGGGCGCAGACACCTCTTCCGCCATCGTGGATAAAGCCAAGCGTCGGCCGCTGCGGAGCCCCGTTGTACCGTCTGGGTACCCCGCACCTCCACCAAAACGCCACGGGGATGGGAAAAGGGATAGGAAAATTATATTTACAAGATATATACAGAGAGAGACGGGTGCAGGCCAGATGGCAGAACAACAATACGAGCGCTACTCAGATCGTCGTCTTCGCCGTCTTTCTGGTGCATTCTTCCATGCTCGGCATAGCAAGTAACAATATGAGTCATTTTAAAAGGTGCCATTGCAGCACTGCATTCTGAAAAACTGTTTCTGTATACTCGTTTTTATTTTTTTTTTCTCAAGGATCTGCCACAAGGCATACAGGGAATAAAAGGAAATTAAATAAATGTTATAACCCTGCAACATGCAGGAAGTGCGGCAATGTCTCTGCAAACATTGTTTGTCATCCAAGGGGTGTAGTTCTTAGGTATGTCTGGCTTCAGTCCAGTGGCGCACCGACGGGGGGAGTTTCAGGGGTTGCAACCCCCCCCCTGAAGCCGACCTACCCCCCCCCCTTTTTTTAACCCCTTTTCTTTCCTTGCGCAATTGAGTACTGCAACTAACATGTAAGATGCGCAATCATATGCACACTCGCAAAAAGCACATTTTTTTTAATTTTCCCGTGAAGAAATTGAAATTAGCACTGTTTAGATAGTATTGGCAAACTGTCAACCCCCCCCCCCCCCCCTGGCAGAGATCCTGGGTGCGCTACTGCTTCAGTCCATGCAACCTTTCTTAAAATCCCCCAAGTTGGATTGCCCGCATTCCAGGGCCCATCCAAAGCAGGTGTCTGCGCATACCTACTAACTGTGCACTGTACCATATTTCAAACCAATAAATCAGTTTCCTATAAAAATCCCTGTGGTGCTGCAATTGTTCAGTTACTATGGGACCGATCGGCGATATCTAATTTTCTGGCGTTGCTTTACACACTTTATATATTTGCTGCAGTGCAAAAAGAAGCAGACGAGAAAGACAGGACGAGCACTTTCTCGTCTGTGTCTGCATTTTTTTTTTTTTTGCACTGCGACAAATATGCTTATTTGCCAGACCAACTGACCCAACTATCAATCACACTTTATATGTTTGCAATAAATCGAATCCCTAAACACAGCAAGGCACATGCGCATGTTTGTCTCCGTTTGTGCATGCCTCTGTACACATGCATAAACAGGGTGAATCAGTGAAAATAACCTAGTCAGAATTGACTACTACAACTTTGTATCATTCACACAAACTAGACTAGCTAGAAATGAACAAAACAAGCGCTTCGACAGTAGTGGAATCCGCACAGACACTTATGTTTGTTTTTTTTATTTCGTGCACAACCCGAGACTGGAACCTTTTGCCAGAGGAAATCGTAAACTGCCCATCTATTGAATTATTTTCAAAAAAGTTATCCGAGTGTATCGTCTAACCTAGCGGCAGCAGCCTACTGCACATTATTCTGTATTTATGATGCCTACATATTTATAATTGTGAATATCTTCCCGAGATTATTATTGCGCACTAGATGCACTTATTCGTCGAATTGATTTCCCAATCTTGCCACAGCCTGAAACTGAGGCTAGCAGCATGCATACATAAATAAAATAAAGGAATATATTGTTGCCTGTATAACACACAGATTAAAACGATCAATTTGCAGTCACAAAGCCATTTGAAGCTAGGATGAAGTTTCGGCAAATCGTCCACCCATTACTCCAACACTGGTTGAACTGCCATAGCTGCAGCTCCTGGATAGACATTGCGGCCAGAGTTCCATCTTGTAATTTTTGTAGACAACTGTATGGTGGTTTCCTGCTGGCTGCCAGGCACAGCCTTTCGGGCCATTGAGGCTCTGGCTGGCCTGCAATTTGTACTGTTGCACTGACTGGAAATAAGCGCGTGTACATCACAGATGGAGAGACAGCACACCCTCTGCGTCAAGTTGTGGAGATAGAATCTCTTCGGATATGGATATCGGTCACTTGCAACAGAGCGGAGTTACGAAGTACTTGGATGTGAACGTAGCAGACACCTGTAGCTCCCATATGCACTAGCGGCCAAGCTCTCTTTTGCAATTTTAGTAGGATATGCGATGCAATGAACTCGAGTCGAGCAAATAAACTACAACAGAGTGACAAAGCTGGATTAAGCGCTAATCTCGCCCATAATGTCCAGCAGCCTAATATCAACAGCCCGGAAATAGCTTACCCTCTACAGAAAGGAGCATTTTTTTTTTTCAAGATACAACTAAACACATCTCCTGGTGCAGTAAGCTAGACATCTTTAACCAAGTCAGCTTGACAACACACAGTGAATGCCAATGAAGCATTTTTCCTTATCGTTAGCCTCATTGCACAATCTTTGCCACTAAAGTTCCGCAAGTGTCTAGGACTTCAACTTATTAATGCCAGTGATATTTGTACTTCCAGCAACATGCACTAAAGTCGCCATGACAATAAATGGAGTAAATACAATAATTTTGACAATCCCAATAAAAAAGATCAGGAGTATAGTGCCAAGAATTAACCCTAAAAACCTTACAAGGTGTACTTTGTGTAGAATATTTGCTCCAGAAATTTGGACCTCTGAGAAGCCATAACTGTCAACGATGGGAACAAGAGAATGTATTCAACAACCGGATGAGTTGCGCAAACCCACCCCTACCCCTCAAATCACCTGAACTTCGAATGCCGTTAAATTGTCACCATCTTCTTTGTGCTTCAAGTTTATTAGTTATGGAATACGAACGAGCCCACTCTCAAGTCTTGCCATTAAAGGGGCCCTGAAACACTTTTTGAACATAGTAAGAAAATGCTACCGATCTGTAGAAGAGGCTCCTGTGAACATGTAAGCCAAATATTATTGCACTGCAGGCAGTAGGGAATTTAAAATTTCATGCCAGAAACAGTGAAAAATCGCTTGGTCTCACTTCTGCAACGTCGTCATGCAGCAGCATCACATACTATAATTGCTAATTACGAAAACATACAAGGGTGGCTCAAATGAAAACGGAGCAGTGCTCAGAAAATTGTATGAATCATGTTTATTCAAACATGATCCTTGTGGAAACAACAAAAAGGACACCATCAGCACTTCTTCATCATGGTACTCAACTTCACACAAGATCCAAATATACAATTCGATGTCCACAACTCCGGGTGTTCCATTTCCATTTGATCCACCATCACATTCATTATTTTACCTTCACATTTGCCTGCAATCTCAAAAAGACAGCACAATCATTTTACCTTTGCACTGCCAGTCTAAACATTGACAGTTGCACGAAGCTGCATCTGACATGCGTGGCCTTAGAGATAGCAGTGGCGCCCTGCATGGTGTAGTCTACCGGGGCCGCCATAGAGTTCCCTACAATTACTAGAGGGAACTCGGGCACCATGGGAATGGATATGTCTGATCTTCGTGCTTGGGGCTTCAGACGTTCTTGTGGCTTCGTTTATTACGCTTTATCTGGGCCTAAATTGGCCTGCACTTCTAAGCAACTTATACTTTCTTTAATGCAGCGGATAATACGACTCTGCAAGCACACTGCCAACTGCACTAGCTCCACTTGTCCATGCGCTCGTGGCACAATGGTTTCAATATCGGGCTCCTGTGCGAGAGGTCCTGTGTTCGTATCCTGCCCTCGCCCAATTTCAATAATGTTTATTTAATTATAATGCAGCACTTTCTCAAAAATGATCACTGTGCAGAGTGACGAAGACATTTAAAGCCATAACGACAAAGTTTAGGCAAATCCATGTTCTACCCATAATTCTCATGCTGCCTGAATCGGCCTGCTTGCAGCTTGCGTAGACACTTGAACCCTCTAAAATTGTATAAAACCCTATGGCAGCCACTAAGAACCCAGTCACCGTCGAGATGCTCAACTTTTGGGCAGGACTTTGCTGCCTTGACTTCTTCCCTGTGCAGCTTGCAACGCACTAGCACAGATGAAAACGGAGAAAAAGCCGAGCACCACTGCAGCGACTCCACTTATACTTGAAGTATTTGAAAAAAAAAATTTTTTTTAGCACGACATCCTTTAATAGTGAGGCCATTGTACGATTAGTTAGGATTTCGGGCCCCTTTAAGTGCATTTGTGTGGCACTGCATATTTGGCACTATGTAAAGTCAATTTTTGTGCCCTTGTGTCAGTTGTATTACTTTAACCTGCAAAAAAAAAAAAGGGATCTAAACCAGTGCAGTTGGTCTACTACATACAGCCAAACATATCACAGATCAAACAAATTACGAGATGTAAATCTAAAATTCAGCTGGTCACTTTATTTTAGAGCATGGTACTGATGTAACAAAACCGAAAATGCAGAATCCAACAGAGTATGTTTAGCAATGCTTGCAAGTGGCTCGGAACATTATGCAAGCAACAAAACGCTGGAGCATACTCAGAAGTAACCTTAAATGGGCTTCATTGTACATTAAAGCAATTACAACAATAAAGGCTCGACGCTAACCTCGACAGTATTTTATTGCACCAAGTATTACCACATATTCGTGCCATCAAGCCATTCAGACTTATCAATCTAAAAAAAAAATAGAGGCAGTTATTTCAAATATGAATACCAGGTACCAAATATTTAATAATTCAACACAGATGCATGTTTACGGCAGGAATATTTATTTCCCTACAACTAAGTACCACACCTGTTCAGACTATTGCAAAAAGGACACCTGACTATAATATACAAATGACCACTATTTACAAAAGACTTGTCATTAAAATAACTGCAAACATTGCCTCTTCATAGCCTGGTTGCAAACAAGCTTTCCAAGAATGGATGGAGCTTTCCATAACGCTAATAAATGGTTGCCAAAAAAAAAAAACATAACTGCTGGAAGACATATGGACTGTAAACGAATGTAACAAGACCTATTGCTGAGAAAACATCATCGACTGTAGCTTAGAAGACAGAAATGCTACCAGACAAAGGTGCCAAAAATACTAAATGATAGCCTACAAGCAAATCTTGCATTATTCATTTCTTCCAACAGATCTGCCGTTTCAGTCCCAATACCTTGCAGTAATTTATTTAGCAGATGGAGAGCCGTATAACAAGGCTAATAGTCGGATGCAAAGTATTTCGTTAGTTCCTGTATTGAAAAATTCTGAATATTTACTTGACAAATACAAACTGTTACTGTGAATTATTCAGATTCGTATTTGAAACTTTGACCACCCCTACCAAAAAGCTGAAAAGACACCATCTGCTCCCACCTTCGAGTTTTTCTCAGGACTTTGTACCCTTTGCCACTCCAGTATCAGCGACAATTGAGCAACTGCACATATAACTACTGCAACAGCCAACTCCTCAGGTAAAACCCCTTCACTGGGGCCGTTTAGCTACTGTAAATAAATTTATTAAAAAGAGAAGCAAACAGCTAATCTCTTTCAAAAGGTTTGCTTGCGTAATGCCAATACACAGCCACAGCTGTGCACCTGTTGACATATCAAACTTTCGCTTGTATCTAGGCGAGTGAGACTAATTCAGAAGCTCGAATGGCAAACTCAATTTGTGTTGCACTACATCATCGCAACAGCAAGTACTATTCCAAGCCATCACTTTCCGATGCCTTAACGTGAAGTTAGTCACTGGGAGTTCACAGGGACCACAACCTCACTGATGAAGTCATGTCTTCACAAATGTTCTTGAAACTGCATAACTTGCATTGTGCTTGCTCAAAAATTTCAGTATTGAAGCAAGCTGAACGTCTCTCACTCTAATGGTTATTTTGTTACAGTGTTTATGTAAAGTTTTTGTAATGCAACTATCAATGCAAATGTTTAGTTACAGTGGTGGGAATGCCCTTAAGTGTTTTGGAGCAGGTGTAACGTCCCCACAAAAGTGCACACAGAAACTAAAAATTTAGTTCAATTTAGTTTACACAATGAATTCCTCATAAGAACTAGGAACAGTGATTCACTGCAGCACACGTCATCAGAAGTGGAAAGCGTATCCAATGAAAACTACATGCTGCCGGCTTTAGAGCAGTTCAGCCATAAAATATTCTTTCAAAACTTCTCATTTCACAGTAGTGGGATCATTACAAGAAAAAATCAAGGTCACAGTTCCACTCATGAAATTTTGCACCAAAATGCCTGCGCTGGCCATGACACCACAGATTTCAAAGTATACTTCCTCGTATTTGGGCCATTGCGGCCTGGTAAAAGTTCTTGGAATTTGCCAAGTACAGCCTTCTGCTCTTCTAGCATGAAATGCAGTCCACCTTAACAAATAAACATAACTAGGCCCAATCAGTTGCCGTCACAATCGATAATCAGCGGTACGAGCACATTATTGTGCCACTAATATGTGCTCACAGGGCAAGGCCACTTGCTTCTTGACAGAGAATGAACAGAGGTCCAGTACCAAATCATGTGTGCTTTAAAGCCTAATGCTAAAACTCAACTACCTCAAGTTCTCCAGAAAGAAAATGTAATATGAAGAAACTATTAACTTGGCAACTTGCAAGCAATAGAAGTACAGTGGACACTGATTATCTTAGTCTACAGATCACGTATCTGCACTCCTAAAACTACCATATAGACTCGTGTAAGGGCCGCACCTCCCAACTTGGTAGCCCAAAACTTTTTTTCAATTTCCAACAAAGATGCAATCGCATTTGGTGCCCCGATGCCACGCACCGGCTAATTTTTGCACTCCGCTACTAGATGGCAAGAGCTGCGCAATCACCTCCGATGCAATGGTACATCCAAGGTGTGCACAATTTTGACCAAAAAAGGTTGTGGGACAAAATTGTGGGGGAAAAAAAAAAGTGCAGCCCTTACACCAATCTATGCAGTATGGCGTTGATCAAGCAGCACGGCCACCCAACTTTTTGCAGCATCATGGTTGGGGCCTAAATGTAGAAATTGTCTCACCGATTGTAAAACAATGAACGAATGTGATCAATAAATACAGCAGTGAAACGCTTTCCATTATATTGCGCGGTATATCTCTCCCAACTTTCGCACCAACGAAACTGTTATGGCACAGCAATGTCGTAAATAAGGTAAAAAAAAAATAATCTTTTAGAGCAGTACGGTCCAACAAATTTCAGTCGGCGCAGTATCCCCACCACTGCAGTTTGAAGCAATAGAACTGTGCCCTTTAACAATTCTGCTGGGTTTCTGAAAGTGTCTGTGTGCATTTGAATTACAATGCTAACAATAAAATACATATCACCTCTATTATAGTGAATGTGGTAGGAATGCAAACAGCCAACATTAACAGTATGCTCATCAGCAAATAAGCAGTCATTGCTCATCAGCAAATAAGCAGTCATTGCCCCTCGAAAAACGGAGAAGCACATTGGAATGAAATGGGTGAATGTTTATTCGTTCTCTTCGGAGCGGAGCCTTGCGTTGGCATTTGTCACCCTGATGGAAAGCTGCTGAGCACGTTCAACGAGTGTCTTGCGCTTCTTGGAGGACACGCCATGCGCAATCTCAGCACAGTACCGCCTGTTCATCATCATCAGCATCTCCAGTTCCTAGAGAACAAACAAAAGAAAAAGTGGTTCACAATCCATTTTCAGCCAACATGTTGCTATGTGCAAACCTGTGACATCGCAAAGAAATGTACAGGAAGTTTGGACTTTCTGCCACCACCAGAATTTCACATTGCTGCGAGTGTTATTTGTCTACTGTTGAGGGCCTTGCAACAAACTGCTATTGCATTTTGTTTCCATGCTCAACACAAAAAATTCAGTGGTGCTGGGTACCAGCACCCATATACAGGACACCCCTTGAAACTAACGACTGCCACAGTATTTTGCATCCTTTGTGGCAGCCACAGAAGCCAAACTGGGAAGTTTTATATATAATTGCAACTTTTGTTAACAAGTGCTGGGAGTTTCAGAGTTTAGCCCGACTGACTATCAGTGCTCACAAACACAACCAATCTGAACATCAAAATTGCTAAAATACATTGTAGGCTTACCTCATTTAACATTTTGGCTTTCACTGAGCACACATACACTCTTAACCATAATTTACCTTTACACACAGCAGCAAACTTGGTCGAGCGAGATTGACAAGCAACACAGTGTTCTTATTCTTAGATCAGAGCGACTTTGCTGTAGCTGGTATTGTCAGAATTGTACTTAGTCTCGAAGCAAGTACCCACTCGTCTGGTATATGGCTTCTTGTGCTGCCACAAGATGGTGGCACAAGTACCACCACTATTACTATTTAGTGGAGCAAATGTCCCACGTAAGGCGTTGTCAAATTGGGCCACTTGCGGCACCAATGATTCTTGCCCGGTGGAGATAATGTCTCGAGCAACCATTAGCACCAGTGGCACAGGAGAGGCGACACACTGGTGACTCTTGGCTCGGCTTACATGAAACAGCGTCTTCAAAAAACATGGCGCCAATGCCACCGAGTTTCCTCATAAATTTACTAGAGGAAACTGGTGCTGCAATCAATTGCCGACCGTGAGATCGATGGGCTCAGATTTGCCTGATCATGCTCTTGGATGTTGACGTTCTTGTGGCTCTGTGTTTATCATGCTTTATCTTTTCACATTTCACTTTGGCTAAATTGGTTGCACATAAGTTAAAATGCTGCAATAGTAATACCATAAAAACCCGCATATACCGTAAAGTTCCGAGCAAGCGCCCCCCCCCCCCCCCCCCCTCAAGCAAGTCGAAATTACCGGCAATGTTAGGGGGAGCGCTATCCCGGAACAGCACCAAAATTCAAGATGGCAACGACCAAATTTTCCCGCCAAAAAAAAAAAAAAAAAAGAAGTGCAGTGGGAGCGGCATTCAAATTTTATTGAACTTTAACTTTATTAGGCCAAAGATTTATTAGTGATGTTTATCACTCTCAAAACCACCGAAAGAACTACAGAAAGAGCGCATCGACGCTGCACCGACGCGTCGCCGCGACCGGCGACACAAACATTGGTTATGCAGCTTCTATTCAAGGCAAAATTATGTCCGCTAGAGTAAAGTGACGCGTAATGTTCACTTTATTAAAAACCATGTCCACGGTGAAACGTTTAGCACTAATGAGAGTTCCGATACAAGTCGAGTACATGGCTACCGGCGGCGGACAGCGAACCGCGGCCATGCTCGCATCGCAGCTGGTGGCGCCGCAAATATCAGCATGTTTTCTTCATCGTGTGAATATATTGCGAGGAGAGGGTAAAGCGGCAACGACGGTAACAGTACTGCATGGGAGCGTCGGCGGTTCGTTCTGAAGCACCGACGCTACAGATTCAAAGTGAACTGGAAAAGGCCTAGCGACGATATCGATGGCGAGTGATTAGCAGCAGTGAAACTGCCGGCGACCAGAGCGTAGCCCGACCACTCCTCTATCGCCGAGTGGTCAGGTCGCTGTGCCGCAGGGAAATCCTCTGTGCTGTGTGAGAGGCAGCAGATGTCGCCGTCGGCCCGTGACCACCAGCCGCAGTCGCCCCGATGCGCACGTGTGCCCACTGGAGCGCCGCCCGGGTGCGACCATGATTCGATGAAATGGCTCATTGGGGCACCCCGATGCGATTTTGCCGAATTGGCCATTATTTTTCGTGGACTGGATGTGGCAGGAGTGTTGGTGCAAAGCGGGAAGGGGGGGGGGCTCTTGCACAGAATTTTACGGTAGAAGTTTTTCCCCAGATCTTACAAGAAATTTTCGTCCAGTACTGTATGTGGATCCCAATAATTTTCAGCCCAAGTTCACTGTTTCGATGTTGCTCAGTGGTATTATTAGGTTATTGTGCTATTGTAGCCACGGTGACTTAATGACTGCTACATTTCCCATTACACCAGGACCACAGAAGCAGTATTCGGCTACTTTTAAGGGGGGACGCGGGCATCAGATCGCGAGCAAAATCTGTTGTTGGAAACCACGCATTCCGGTATGAGCAACGCCTAATCTACGCTGTATCAAAATGGTTTGGCTGAAAACGCACTAAAAGTGGCCGAAAAAAAATTTCTTTGTCAGTGCGCATGGCAAGAAAACAGCTGTAAATCGCGCAAAATCAGTTTATGGAGCCATATCTCGTATTTCCCGCCACCGTGTGCCGCCATCTTGGTATCGTTCGAAAGCTCAAAGTTTCGCCGTTCCACTTTTCAATTCGTCGGTCGTCACCATCTTGTAACAAACGTACAAACACAAAAGAAGCGCGGGTCTACTGAAGGTAGTAACACAGGCCCTCCGATTGGCTGCCATGCTGAAAGGCATCTCTCCATTGGTTGCTGCTGTGGCAGCAGGCAAGATGGCAACCACGGTTGTCTGGTTCGCAAACCACGCCAGCGTCTTCACTTGACACACACAATTCGGATTTCTGAGAGCGCCCAGGTTAGTTATGGATCGTCGCTTGTTGGAGAAGAAAGTTTGGACAAAGCACACCTTTGTAATAAGGAAGCGCAAGCCTCCTACGGCGATTAGCGGGAGAAGCGGAGGAGCACCCGACTGAACGTGTCGTGCTATCTGACTCAAGCGGCGAAACAGACAATCGCCATGTACCATCGATACCAATCATGCAGTCGACCGAAGAAGTGCCAACGGAGGCTCGGTGCTTCTTCGGTCGACTGCATTATTGGTATCGATGGCACAGGGCGATTGTTTCGCTGCTTGAGTCAAAGATAGCGTGATTTGCGAAATTTGCCTTGGGGTGCGGCCGCGCGAATCAGCAGAGATCGTATCGACGCGGGTTGAAGGTCACCATCGCCGGCAAAGACGGTGTGCTCAGTTTCTGATGCATCGTGCGACACGAATACGCCGCCTCTGAGTGAGCCCCAACCGTTGACGAGCTGGTGTGATAACCGAAGATTCACCGGATAAATAGTCACCCGAACGTCGCACCACTCGGACATGCCTCAAGCCACATTTCGCATCAGCGGTGACGCCAGAAGAGCGAGCATGCAGCGTTGGCGACTACCTTCGCGCGGTGTCCGCAACAGAACGGAAGTTCAGTGTGATGGACTAGCCAGGCTATGAAATTTTCTAAGCCCACCAAACGAAGAGGCAAAGGTGCAAGAAGATGTATTCCCTGAAGTGTGCTTGAGGGTATGACAGTCTTCAATATTTTGTTCAGGGCTTAGTTTTTTTATACATGCTAATTTGTGAATGATAAGTTCTGGTACAATTAGTGAAGATGAACATTATGTTGTGGAAAGAAAAATAGAGGTTAAAAAATTTTTGGAACGGTTGTACCCTGTAGTGCTCTTTTCAGCAAAGATTAAAACTAAAGGCAGCTCCCTGGCATGTTTCGTTACTGTGCCAGGTTTTCCACAAGCAGAACACATGTAACATTTTGTAACTTGGAAAACTAGTCAAGGTATCGTAATGAAACTGCATATTTCTTTAAGACACTCTTGGGTGTGGCTGCCAAATTTTGTTGCTCTAGGTGAAAGAACAAAAAGTTAGCTCTGATCCCTACCTCCCCCCTTAAAAGAAAAGTGATCGTAGCTGCCAAAACTATCAGCAACTGTGCTGAAGAGCAGCAGATGTGTGAACAAGCACAGCATTTGTGGTTGGAGGAAGCAAAAGGGTGCCCTCTTTGTGTCCAGCGGCCTGAGAAGTTTATGGGGGCCGGAGAATGGAGTGTTTTGTGAAGTTGAACTGGGCCTGACACACATCGTGCTAGAACAAACTGCACACGTCACTAGCAACATCGAGCTGCTGCAAGCAAAGGCAAGAGAGATTGCTAAAGAAAAACGCCTTCCGTGGACGGACTTCAAGGCGAGTAGGCACGACGCTCACTTTCTCTATGTTGGTACAAGGCGATATTGCAGAAGCTGCCAGAAAGATACTGAGAGCTGCTTGTGACGTTCAACACCACGCAATTTCGCTGCAAAAGTCGGTCAGCTTTTAGCTGGGCCAGATTGGCTATGCTGTTTAAAGGCCAGTATATCTGGACATGCCCTTGGCACTAACGGCACAGCAGAACGGCTCCAGGCATGTTTTGGTGAGGTCAAGTGGAAACAAGAAGATGCAGGTCACCGTAATGTCCTGCACAGTAGACGGTTGCAAGCTACCACTCTACATGGCGTTCAAATGGAAGACTGCCGAAAGGGGTCAATTAAAATATGCCGTTGTCCTCTGTCAAGAAAAAGGGTGAACAGATAAAGCACTGGTGCTTGATTGGATAGGGTCTGTGTGGCTTTGGCAGCCCAGAGCACTGCTGGGGCTCCCATAACTACTTGTCCTGGACGATTCTCGCTGTCACCAAACTTGTCAACCTGGGAGGGATGACATCCCAGTTGCAACCATGTGGGCATAAATAAACCATAAAAAGACCAAATCAAGCACTGCTGTATCAAGCACTGCTTCAGGCTCGGGAGAGCCTGAAGAGACTCCTGCCAAACTGAAACGGGCCTCTCTAGCGATGCTCTGCTCGTGGATCGCCGACGCTTGGGCCTGCATTCCAGGAGGTTGTCCACGTTTTCAAAGAAATGTTAGATTTCACACGCAGATGATGGCACGGAAGACAAATTTCTATGGGAGGATATCTCCTACAAAGGACTCTCGGAGGAAACTGCATGGACAACGATGACTAAATAGTGAAGTGCAATGGAAATTTATGCTTTCAGTGACCGTTTCAGACTACAGTCGCCGACCGATAAGTCGGACACTGATAAACCAGACAGCTTCGCAGCACCGCCAACCAATATTTCGGACAGCCGCCTGCTCTACATTCAATTATCCAAACATGGAACGTTTGAGTGAGGGGGGGGGGGGGGGGGTACCCGGGAGGTTCCAAATGCATAAGTCAGCATAAAGTTTTATCCTCCTCAGTGACTGTAGTATCATATGCGGATTCTACCGCCGTGTTCTCCTCTGGCAACCTCAATGAGACATGAAGTATGGCCTCAGAGATTACATGTAAAACGGTAATCCCTGAGGCTTTGTCTCAGTCGCAGCACGCCTCAGATTAAATTACAAATGCTGATCCTTGGAGGCTTTACCTCAATTGTGAGGTTGCATCAACATCACATCCTATTCTGGCATCCCAGCACATGGCCCGCTCTCGCCATTCTGCTTGTTCAATTGGCATTCCAGACAGCACTCTGCTGGCTTCAAGGTCTTTCTCGTGAAGTTATCGAAAGGCCGCGTCAAATGGCACCAATGGTCCCCTTGCAGTCAGACTTCGAATGAGTCTTGAGTCGCAGTCCAAATGACCCCGATTCCGCAACTCAACGGCCGCCTACTACAACGAGCTCAAATGCGCACATCATTGATGACCTGCTAGGCTGTGATGTGCAGACTCCTGCCGCCGTTACATATGAAGACTTTGCAGACATCGATGTTGGCGGTGTTGTGTGCTGAGCAATAATTGGGCAAGTTCTCCCACCGTCAAACAGCGACTAACTCGAATGATGATGTGCCAGGCGGATCTGACTCGAGCCTTTGCTGTCCTTGCATCAGCATACAGCGACAACAGAAAACCGGCACAAATATTGACCCTTTTCGCGGAGCAGTTTGTTCCACAGAAATTAGATGGCGCTTTCGGTGGCGCGTCGTATGTTGCCTCTGCGACCGCGCACGAATACGAAACCATTGCCTCTTCTACCCTGATTCTTTGCATCAGCTATCGGAAATGCAACTGAGTGTTCGCTAATGCACTGTGCTCCAATCATGCTGGATTGAATCATGTGTATTGAAGACTTGTGCAGTAGTTGGCTGCAAAAATAGTGACTGGCATAGTAAGGAATGTAATGAATAGGTGTGGCCAAGTTCGCGGACCGCTGCTGCAACAGTCCGTACGTGTTTCCGGCACTTTCGAGACGTACGGCTTTCTTTGAGGATACAGAAATTTGCTCATCCGCCCGCGTTGTATCGAGGAAAGGCTTCAGCAGCCCCCCAGCATACGTCGGCAAAAATGAGTACCAAACAATGATAAAGGGGAGTAGCGCCGCTCCCTGTCATAGTAGGTTTCGCGCACAGTATCTACACACAGCTACCCCAACTGACACGGAGACTTTACGCCCATTCTTTCGCCAACGTGTCAAGAAGGCGCACACTTGAATATATGCGCACTATATACGCACAATTAATGACTGTACTACTCCGATAGCGCACGAATGGTCGAAGTTGAATGTCTCGCGACGGTCCACAAGAGTGAGCGAGTTACTAGAGATAATACGTCTGCTACAAGGTATTACAATGTACAGAACAGCTACATTTCAAGCCTTGTGCGCAACAAGAACAAATCTAACGAAACTGGACACACCCACGAGCGATTAGGCAGAAAATTATCAGATAGTGACCACACCGCGGAACCTTACAGAGTCAGAAATATTTGCCAAATAAAGAAACAAAGAGCAAAACACACTAATCCTGTTTTAATTCATGAGCGGTAAGTTTGGATAGCTTGGAATACGTATTTAGCCCCGCTTATAGAACAAGCACCATATATATGCTTCCCGCGCCATTATGACAGCTTAATCAGCTCCGAAACCGCTTTTGCATGTTCTATAAAGCTGTGGCCAAAGCTTCGTGTCGTCCACCCAGTCACCGTCTACAATATCTCCCGAAACAGAGGTTTGCTAAGCCGCACCGGCGTCATACACATCCATTGCAAACACGGAGGTAGTTGAGGCAAGCAATGGACGCATCACCATGTGGTCAAACATGACAGCGCCCACGGGATCACCACGAAAAGGATCAATAGACTTGAATGACTAATGAATAACGACTAATAGACTTGAATAGCAATGAATCAACCACTTCTTCCTTGCACAGGGGCATTAAAATGCAAATAAAATTATCTTTCCTTGGGCACATTAGTTTTTTCGGACATTCGATAGTTCGGATGTATTTACATTCCACATGAAGTCAGAATTATAGGTCGTCGACTGTATTATGAGTGTCTGAGATACAAGAGCATTTATGGTACTGTCATAGCAATCTAGCCAAAGCTGCAGGGCATTTTTTCCCCTTTGTTCACAGGATTTAAATGACATCTAAGCGGACAGTAGATATGGCACGAATTCCACAACATGGCCTAAAGAGATTTACGGCCCCTTGCAGCCACTATCTAATCTGTCATGCCAAGACACACTGTTTCTAAACATTCAGAGGTATGCCATTACTGTAAAGCGATAACAGTGGCATTTTTAGCTTTTGTGTTATGAATGCAAGCGTTAGCAAGCTCACTCACTACGCTATCAGTAATTACTAATGAGGTTCGTACACGATTTGAAATATTGTTGCAGTTGGTCTCCGGAAGATTTCCAAAACTTACCCTCATGTTGTGAACGAGAACTTTGCGGAAGCCGTTGGGCAGGATGTGCTTGGTCTTCTTGTTGCTTCCATAACCGATGTTGGGCATCAAGTACTGGCCCTTGAAGCGCCGCCTCACCCGGTTGTCAATACCTTTCGGCTTCCTCCAGTTGGGCTGCACACAGAACAAGACAATGATGCATGCCGAAAAGACAGTGCAGCTACAAATTCCCACACGGGCCAACAACAAGAAAAATATGTGGTTGTAAAGGCTTCTTTCTGCATATCTCTAGCCGTCTCACAAAACTCTTGGCTCCGTTTGACACATGTACAAAACTTCCACAGGATAACTCAACATAGCCAAAGTAACCAAGATGCACTGCAGTGTCATTTAGAAGGAAGTATCTGTCAGCTGGAACAGGTTAACTTACACATGCTTACAAAAGCTACACAATTCCTAAACGCGGGTCTGTGTTAGTCTTCAATGTTTCAGATACAAGACTGGAGTGCTGCTCTGTGTAATGCCGTGTTTTGAAGTGTACTACACTAAGCGAGGCCTCCCTACATGACCAAATGTGACTCCACACAGCATCACAACTCTCACAGAGCACAAAAGTCTTGCTTGGGAATGCATTTTTTTTTACTTTATAGCCACTGAAAATGAACTTTAAGCAATGCAGTGAAGCCAACTTCCTTAAGAATTTTTTGGGCTTGCTGTTTAAATATGTTCTGAATGTATTTCCGGAATTTATTGTGCCAATTCCATCAAACATTTTAAAATATCAGTACTTGGAGATAATTTTTTTTTCCTAGAATTAAAAGGGTTGGCTACACCGTGTGCAAGTGCTTGTCTTATGCTGACATACCATTAAACCTTTGAAACCTTCCAGGTGTCACTAATGCACGAGCCCTACAGTTCAGTATGGCATGATTTATCTCAGTTTGAAAACCAAACTACATGGACTGATAAGCAAATCCATTAACTTTTTCGCTTTTTTTTTTGCCGTTGTTCCCTTTATATGAAGATATATTTGGAAGTAGACTCAATATTTCAAGGAAATATTTTTCATAATGCCTGTGTTCAATAAAAAAATATATTTTAGTAGTGTATTTATTGTATGTAGTGTATAGTAGTATTTTGCTGGGCCAGTTGGTGCATAATGACAGTGTGGGGTCTGTACCTTGCTGGAACAACACTCATGAAATTATTTTAACTTTACTACATCTGCACAAAGTAAAGAAAAACATTTCGAATTTTTTTTTTACTTGACCAGGATTGTGAGAGCTCAGTGGGTAGAGTAATGCAGGCATCACGCGGAGGTTGCGGGTTCAGCTTCCGTAAACAGCAAGTTGCCTTTTCTCCCTTTATTGAGAATATGAAGCTTGAAAATTTGATCCTCCATTATCTAAACTTTTCCTATGCTTTCAGTGGCTTCATTATCCAATAGCTACTACACATGACAAAAATTGCGTCCTGCGGTGCCTCTAGCTAACCAGAACATGTCGATGGTTCACCGAAAATGTTCCACAAAAGCATTTTGTTACAGTAACCACTGCACAGAACAAACCTACCACTTACAGAAAAGACATGTTGGCCGTATTGTGACCGGTGGATCTTTCAAGTGACACACACCAGCGCATATTTGGCCGTCTCTTTTCGAGCATATTAGCACCCGCTGGCCAAAAAACGCCAACAGGTGACTCTTAGCTCGACTTTGTCAAGCACTTTTGTAGTTCACTAAATACAAGGTAACTTTACCTAGTAAGCTCTGTAGAAAGACACGAGAACGGAGAAATCAGTTTTCTGTCATTATTGCACCGAATTTTATGAAGTTTGTTGCATTTTAAAGAAATATTGATATTTAACTGTTATTTAAGAAATCTGCACACCTTGCAACACCCAAACTGGACAAAACTGATGTTATATTATGATGCCGTATTATACACTGCTTTGAAATACACCAATACTTCGTAAGTAAAACATAACATTTATCTGCTTCGCGTGTTCCAACAGTTAACAGGACTGAAATATCCGTTTATGATGCGGGGGCGTTCGTTCGTAAACTTCGTGCGTAATTTTTTGTTACAAATTTTCTAATTGTAATAACTACCACGGCCCTAAACCGAAATCCTACTTCATGCAGACGGTAGAATTCCGTACTCTCAGTTAAATGCAACAAATTTCATTCAAAACGGTACAGGGGTTTAATAAGGGCACATCAGCGCTTGCATTCGGATACAAAATCGAAATTTAAACGAGTTAAAAGCCTCCTCTCAAAAGCTGTCTTGCACGATCGTATTCTCACCACTCGAGTCGAACATGCCACGCGAATCGGTATCCCAATTCACTGATTGGCGAGAGGAGAAACTCACCTTCAGCTTCACATATCGGTCACTCTGGTGGCGGATGAACTTCTTCACCCGCTTTTTGATGCGGGGAACGGTCTTCAATGGCTTGATAGCCATTGTTTAAACTGAAACACAAGCATGCAAAAGGACTTGGAAAAACAACATCCGGAATCGCCACACACGCTGTCACGCGAACACTAAGCACGATATTAAGCAGCAACCTGTTCAGAGAAAACCAACTGGGACAACCATACGGACTGGACAACATATCCAATATAAACTACGTATGCAGTTTTATAGGCAGTCAGTGTGATCGGTGAATCATTTTGTGAGATGCCACCGACGCATAATGGTGCCGTCTTTCTACGAGCTTCTTAGCACCCACTGGCCAAAGGGAGCCAACAGGCAACTCTAAGCTCGCAATATGACCAATAGTCATACACACCAGTAAATAAATCACGAATGTTAGAACCAATACGTGCCGAAACACGCCGCCGACAATAAATAACTGTTAGCACTCGTGGAGGCCATGATTACAGAGACACTGGAAACAGCTGCAATCTGACGATAATTTCATTATTCCACAGAATAAATGTTACGTCAGAAAGAATACTAATCTATACACACATAATTCTGCCACAACGCAACTTCAAATCAAGCAAAGCTAACGAAAGATTCAAAGGATTAAGAACAGCGAGGAAACAATCCTTACCCGCGGCGACCTGCGCTTGCCGGAAAGACCGGAAAAGAGACAGCAGGCGAAAGTGCAAGAGGAAATTACTTTACAAATAGATGAATGAAACTGGTATGTTCATGAGCGCCCTCTTTGAAATGACATGGCGCCTTGAGCCAATAAGCTGCTTTGGTATTTATTTTCACAATTTTCTACAACTTTCCTGTTTTCACAATTCAACAAATTATTTATGGCACATTTTGTTGTGCTAAAAAGTTGCTGTCGTTTTTTTCTGTGTGTTTTTTTTACCTTGATGATGATGTTAGAGTTACGGTGCTGTCGCAAATACGAGACTAAGTGCATTATTTTTCTACCGCTCTGTCATAGCCTAAATTTCAAATTATTATTTTTTCCTTCAGAACACTCGCAGATGCCATTTGTCAAGGTGTTGTTCAACTGTCACTCCAAGCGATGCCTCCCTCAGAACAACAAAAGTATTTAATCTCGAAGAGCCACTGTACTCGAAGGCTGTGCTATGGCAGCCATATTTCGAGGTGCGTGGCCTCCAAGACGTTCATTGCGTACGCCGACCATCGGACGCATAGAGTTTCTAAATAAATAACCTTATAGTAATATGAAACTCTATGATCGGACGTTATTGGAAAACACGGGAAGCAGAGAGGAAGGGTTCAGAAAACTCCATCAGTGATGGTGCACGCGGTTTTCAGAAAAACCCCAAAGTACCGAAAGCATCTTCCTCAAGTCTACCGGTACTAAAACAGAAAAATCAGACATGTGCATTAGAGTACTGTATATGCTCATACAGTAACTCTAATGTGCATCAGTTTTGCACGCCATCTGTGCTAAATACAAGCTCCACCCACGAAAACGCAGTGCACCTGCCCTTCATCTCTGAAAGAGAGCTGAGCGAACTGGAGTCCGTTCATAGCTTAATTATTTTGCTCTGCTAATGTGAATGCTGGGCTAGTTGGAAAATAAAAGCTTGTTGTTTCAAGCTAAAATATGATCTTTGGGTGAGCCGCGATATCAGGATCACTCAAAAAATTTGCCCAGGAGCTTCATGTTTCATCCTGAAACTATATAGTGACACAAAGACAAATCTGTACGAAAAAAAAAAAAAAAAGTTGTATCAAAAGCGCAAAACCCGCTTTCGAGTGTTATTGGTTGCATATAATGGGTGTACAATGTCTCTCTTGGCAACTGCACTGCCTTTTTGTGGGTGCAGCACATCGTTTTGAGGTTGTCACTGCAGCTAGAGTTCTGCTGTCTTCGCTTGTGCTCTGAGAAGTGCAATGCGTTTGCGCAAGAAGTGTTTTGTCCTCAACCAAGATTTTAAGCACTACAGCCTTATATAATTCCACCTAACAATTACACTGCAAGTAAACAGAAAAGTAAGACGATCTATAAACTATTCATAACTTCAAGTGGTACACAAATCAAGTGGTTCTTCGCAATAGATCATATGTCTAGCGAACCATATGGTATTGACTACTACGAACTGTTTTTCAGCAGCCAAACAAAGTTTTAAAAAAAGTCTATTCAATTCAACCAAGGCAAAGTGCTGCCATGGTGCAGTGCACCCTTGAACCTTGTGGAGAGCAAGCTGCACCACAACCGGCACCACCTGCACCATTTCTGAATCTAACAAACATATACATAAACGTATCAGGACTTGTTGCTGGGCTAGTTGGTTCATCTTATTCCGTAGTGTTTAGATGCAACCAAGGACGGAAAAAAGTCAGGACAGGAAAGAACTCTCTTTCCTGTCCTGACTTTTTTCTGTCCTTGGTTGCGTCTAAACACTACGGAATATACATAAAGTTTCTAAGTGCCTTGCTCTGTCTGATTACAGTGAACAGAATGAACTGGGTATATGTGCACAACAATA
>NC_051164.1:14488261-14519619 GCF_013339745.2 Dermacentor silvarum | reverse complement strand
GCACTTTCGATCCCAGTTTCAAACGCCCCTCAGAAGGCCGCTGCCACCTTTGTCGAGGGCCCATGGCGACAATACCCAAGCACAAGCTCATGGAACGCACGCGAACAAAAGCGTACCTTCGAAACAGCGCGGCCGCACCTGCAAGCAGGAAGACGAACAGCGGCAGCACGCGCCTTGCCTCCGAGGCTGGGACCGCATTCCGCAGCGCCGTCTATGACGGCGCCGACCGAGCTGTAAAACCGAGCCGAGCATAATCTGGACGCGAGCGGGCGGCGCTTTCGCGCGCGTTGTGGGGAGAGTGTCAGCACCTCTCTTGCTTATTCTTACACCGTGCTTACACCGTGCAAAAGCGCACGTCCCTCGCGCCCTTTCACTCGCACATACAGCGTCCGGAGCATAGCGACGATTTCATCGCCATTGACGTCATACGGAACCTCATGGCGACGACGATGCCGACGGCATAAATCCGCTTTGGAGTGTCCATATAATTGATATCGCAATAAAAAGAGAACAAAGAGGCTGTCATTGCGGGATGCGATCTATTCAAAGGTCCCCATCAGAGGATGCTAATTTGTACACGCTTGGGCAGTGGGCACGAGCGAGGAGGTCCAACCCGCAACCAGACCCAGGCACCACTCGTGTCCCTTTGCTCATACTGTTCCAGAAGTGGACGCCGTAGCTTCCGTTTATCCTTTTTAGTACATCTGACGCATGTGCGGGAATGAATAAGCTCTTCCAGCCTGGATAATAAACCGGCAGGAACGCCGACGAACTAGCGATATTTACCATGCGAGAAAATACAGCGTCTGAAACAAGCGTCGACACCACTTGAGGTCCGGCTATGGTCCATTTTGCAGGATCGTACCTACGTGCGCACTCGTCGATCATCGCTCCGAGGGCGGGATGATGCTTGTCGAAGAACAGCACAGTGCTGGCCAAATATCCTTTATAATTGTCGGACTCGTAGAACACGGTATTCCTTATTCCTTCCAGTGACTTCATCACGATCACGTCTAAGTCCACATAGGCACCACCGTGGATCCAAAGCAAGACGAAGCGCAGAAAGTCACTGAGGTGTTCTGAAGCATAGCGGCTTTGACTAAGCGCTCCTCCGTTGGCTTGAATGGATGCCAGCGGTGTACCCGCCAGTATAGCACTCGCATTTATCGCAGAAGACCGAAAATTGGGTATTTTCGAAAGTACGCCGTGGTAAGGACAGTCGGAGGAGCTGATGTTCCCGGTCGACAGCAGATGGACGGTGAAGTCGCCGTTGTGCCGGCAAGCCGACTCGACACTGCAGGCTTCGCGGGCACTCAGCTTCCGTCGATTGGATGTTTCGATGAACCATATATGGTGACTGGCGTTCACAGATTCTGCGAATGAAATGAAAAAGAAATTACAGTACTCCGATGACTCCTGGATTCAGGTTAAAGGACTGGCGAGCTACCAAAATGTTTCATGAGGCTACAGCAGAGACAAAAAAAAAAGAATGTGCTTCATATTCACAAAATAGAACAGTGTGGTATAGTTTGAAAGAGGAATCAATTGGTCCTTGCATTTCGCCATAGCTTGTGAATGATGTCCATAAACCCAAATATCATCTGAGATTAAAGATGTGAAGATACACGTCGCACGATCGCAATAGCTACTTAGGTCCCCTAGCGCTCGCGCGCGTCGAGGTGCTCTAGACGCGTCTGACTCATCGTGCGCCTGCCCTGCGCCCCCCGAGTGCTTCCTGCAACAAACTTGTGAGCAAGGCAATCACATGAGCAAGTACAGGTGCAAGAATCACTCCACGCGAACGTAGCATCACATGCTCCAAAGAACAGCTCTGTTCCAAGATACGTCCTCTACCGTGGATGCGCTACGATGGACGGCTAGTTTCATCATCACGACATTAGTGACTGTTTAGCGTTGTTACGCAAGAAGTCACTAATGTTAGAGTCACATGCTCGAGTCTCAATAACTCGAGCATGTTCTATGCTTGTCATTCATCGCAGTGTTCTACGGGATGCGGCCCTCTTCTGCACGTCGGTGTCCTTAAGCAGACTGCTATGTCATTGCCGACGATGCGTGCAGTGCTTCCTTTTAGTTCGTACATCCTTCAGATACAATCTCCACGCTCGCCTAGACTTAAATTAATTTTAATTTTTGCTTGTTTCTGATTGGAGAAGAACGTACAATAGGCGCGCCACAAGACTAAAATGGTATTGACTTTCGCGCCTCGGTGCTGGTCATCTATTTATCCATAGCCGGCGTTCGTTCCGCGGCCCAAGACATAACATCCGTAAGCAGCGGTGACGGCGGTTGCAAGGAGAGCATGTCGTAGGTGGCTTCGGCGTCCGATTTGATGAGATCCCGGCTTGTTTGGCTTCATTCCAAGTACTAGCCAGCAAGACTTGTTATGTATTTGAGGCGTCTTCCGGTGGTTGTGTGTTCTGTTATGCCGTTATGTATTTGGTGGCAGAACGACCGCCGGTTGTGGAGAAACGGATGAGCAGCACCGAAGCCCGGACGACAATCTCACTTTATTGATGCGAAAGCTTCATTATACTACCTCGGGCAGCCGTCAGTGACTCAACAGTTTTCACCTTAAGAGCTAGAGGTGAAACCACAAGAGAGCATTAAGGCGCGTTTATAGTCCATCGGCACGCGGGCGAGCGTCATCAGACGCTGGGCACGTCGGAGCGCATTGGCCGCGCGTCCGGTTACGTTGGCGCCGCCAGTACGTCGAACCATTGGTCGAACTATAGCCCCTGTTGTTCTCGCCAACGTGACGACGTGTGTGCGCGTTCACGCTACGTCGTACTATATTTAGGCCTTTTCGGAGCCCTGAAAGGAGACATTGCCGCCGTTGCCCGAGTAGAGTTGGGCGGAACCACACCTCGGCCACACCTCGACAATCGCCTTAGCCAGGGCACTGAAGCTTTCGCTATCAACCAGGGTTAACCAAAGCTAAACCACAGCAATTGTTCTTTTCGAACGCCCGTTTTATACAGCTCCTGACCAATCACAGATGAGCAAAAACAAAAATTAGCGTAGCTTGCACTGGAGGCGCAATGCTAAAGAAATCGGCACCTACCTAATCCTGGCTTTTGGGCTAGGCTAAGCCCTACCAAGTCATCCCCACCATTTTCCGGAATTTATTGAGTATTATTCGATTATCAATTAGCTATTGATTGGCTATCGATTGGCTATTGATTGGCTATCGCAAGGTATTGGCCACGTATTTCAGCTAGGCTAAGCACTACCAAGTCATCCCCGACATTTTCCTGAATTTATTATTGGTCGATTACCAATTAGCTATTGATTGACTAACGATTGGCTATCGATGACTGACTAAGCTTACGTAGTCCCAACCATGCTCAGCTAGACTTTGCGAGGCTCAGCTTCGCTAGTTCACAGGGGTATGTACCACTGCGCTTGTGCGCTTTCTGCTCTACCGCCGGGTTCAGCCCACATTTTGTGTTTACGCACCACGGACTTACGGCTTAAACAGCTCTGCTGTTAATAAAAACAAATGCAAGTCCCAGCGATCCTGGCAATCTGATTTGGATGCATGAACAGAAATCAGCACTGCAGGTGGTACACAATACTTCTAGGCAGCAGGTGCTGCTGTAGTTTTGACATTAGAAGTCTTTCAATTCGATCAGAGGGCGTCGCTTGCGAAAAGCTCCATGCAACGAAAACGTGTTATAGTATGATCACTTATACTTTCCAACCTTACTGCATCCGCACTTCACTTTGCTGTCGTTATGTAGAGGACAGAAGCCTTTACTCGCTCATGCATGTGTCGCGGGCACGAGTATCGCCATTGCCAAGACGCGATCGGAGCTAAATTGAGCCTCTCGTTCACAGAGATGTAGCGCAGCAGTACGTTTGTCGATCCGAGTGGGAGTGGTCGCTGTAGAGAGTGAGAGAGAGCTCAGCCATAGCAGGTATTATCCATCGAAGCCGAACCTGTGTTCATCATGGGTTATAAGTCGTACAAGAGTACATTTTGTGCAGAAATTTCACGGTTGCTCGATTATGGCGCCGCCGTGTTTAACACGCCGAAACCAGAAACGGTGCGAAGACACTCGGGCAGCGTGACAGAGGGATGCCAATTCGCGCTCACCACCTCCGACCACGACGGGATCACTGCGAATAGGGAGTGAGCACGATCTCAAGATTGGACCATAGGACCCCCACTAGCTGTATCATGCGTTCAGCATATAAGAGTTCTAATGCACGAATAAATGTTATGCGTTTCACTTGGGCAACTTTGTGTTGAGGAAGGAAGCCTTGACTCGATCACATATGTGTCGCGTGCTCAGATGGTGCCATTGTCGCGCCACGCATGACGTAATCGGAGCTAAATTTAGCCTCTCATCCGGCGCCCAGAGATGCCTAGCACGGACGTGCGTTAGTCCATCCCAGCACGAATCGTCGTCTTTCAGGGAGCTCCCTATGTCATATTAGGTGTAAAGTGTATCACTTAAACTGGTGCTCATAAAGACGTGTATAAGACCTACAAGTGCGCAATTTGTTGCAGAAATGTAGCGCTTGCTAGGCTATGGCCCCCTTGCGGTCGTCACGTAGGGTCCAAAAATTGTGTGAGCAGACCCGGGCAGCAAGACAAAGTCATATCCAACCCCTTTGATCTCGGCGGAACGAGTCAATTTTCATGGGAAGAGCAACATATCAAGATTAAGGCAAGCTAGAGGCCCCAATCATCTACGACTGCGGCGGGCTCGAGCGGCTTAGGGTAGTCTTGGGCACCACCAGCACAGGGTAATTTATTCACCCTAGTGCCCTCCCTCTGCCAAACACCTTCTGCAAAACAAACGTTGCAAAATTGTACAGTAAGAACCCCGCTAGCTGTATCTTAAGTTTTGTAATCAGTCTTTGTGATGTAGTATGTAATTTTTTATGTAATCTAATAGGCTTTTCTACTGCACGAATAAATTTAACTTGTGTATTTGGTTACGTCATTTCCTGTGCCCCTAGTGTCCATATACCCTCTGCAGTACGCACAGCACCCTTCAAGCACCTCACTGCTGCGGCGCCCCCGATAGAGCCTAACTGAATTTCTTTTCATTTAAGAACGCAAAGAAGTTATCTGATAAGAAGTATCATACAGATGTTAAAAAAACAACACACGTAAACAGATACGGGAATTGACTAAGATTGAAAATAAAATAATCATGTTCACTGATCAAGCTCTTTCATTGGACTGCACAAGAGTGCTAATCTGGGCTAATTGGTTCGACGTCCACATGACGAACAAACTTTGCAGACAACAGGAGTACGAGAAAACGACGTTTTTTCGTAGCCCTTCTGTCTGTGCAGTTTGTTCAGTATGCATCGCCGTTCATATAATTTCGTAATTACTGATTAGCAGCAAATCTGTACAAATATTCTGTTCTGGCTGTGAGACGTGGGAAGCTTGCTTAGCTTAACGTCTCTTTAACTAAAATATTTCCGTAGTGCCCTTTCAAACATCTTGAGACACGTTCTGAATTATTCAAATTGGATTCCGTCGACACTTACCATTAAATAGGCTTTTGTTGTACCACTTCAAATTGTAGCGAAGAGACTTGGTTGACTGCACTGGCGTACCTGAAATAAAATTTGTATTCTTGAGCTGCAGAATTTCTCTACAAGCAAGGAGACAACCACACTGAAGGGGCGCTATAACGTAAAGCTATTCCCCAAACTGATTTTATTCCAATCTCCTGACGTCAAATTTACGTGACCACCGACGCAAGCATCGGGCGGTGACCCGCAGCGTTGTCTGAACTACCGAATCAAACTCTCTCCTCGTTTATAGAAGGTCACCGTTTGTTCGCTTTCAAAACGAATAACATTGCGTGCACTGAGAGGTTTGTTATCTAATTGGCTGAGAAGAGGCGAGGAGCACGCTCTAGTGGAGAGGGTTTCGATGGGGCCGAGCAAGCACAGTGAAAATAGATAACCGCGAAAATAGATTACAGCATGAAGAGGGTGGTGCCGGCTTTTCCGATTGGTCCGCTTCGCCTTACTTAGCTTGCGGTGGCTGGTCGGAAATCGCGGGGGCGTGCAACGGAAGGATGAGAATGCCGCTAAAACAGATCCTCAGCAAGGAAGCGTTGGCAGAGCGATGTCGTATGCATGCCGAAAGGGCTCGATAATGTTTAACTGCCACGCAAAAAGGTTTATCATGCGCAAATGCATGCTCACCGGCAGATTCGAGTAGCGAGGGCCTGAAAGATCGGCGGGCTTTCGTAAGGTTTAATCATGCACAATCAGTGTGTACACGTTATATCAGATGGGGAGCTATCGCGGTTTTCGTGACGTCGCGTGACAGACAGGCGAAGTTGGAAGTGGCCCGAAAATGTTTTGACCAATCGTGGTGGGCTGATTGCAGAATTGGAATAGAAAAGTTTTGAATAGCTTTACGTTATAGCGCTCTAGGTGTCATGCCAGAGATAAGGCAATAACCATGAGTACGCTTGCACATGAGCACAAAGTATATTTTCACATGTAATAACAGATAACCTCGCATGAATGGTCGTTTGTCTTTTTCAGTGTCATGTAATGTAGGAACACCCACATACAAAGAACATATGAGACGTGACATACTGACGCTATCCGGCCACAGCCTGTGTCCTAATCTTAAGAAAAAATGGCGCGTAGATTAGCACAAGAGGCTATCAAAAACGCTGATGATTTATTTAATTTATGCCATTAGAAGACGTTTTAAGTGCATCCAGCGCTAACAGTATCAAAGCCAACACCCGAACGCCGAGTTCTCGGAGGCTTTTCTACCTATTCTTACTCGAATGGCTCACGACATATATGTATACGCTCTAAGCACGACACGCACGACAACTAAGCGCTCACCCGACTAAAGATTTGGGAGGGGACCACCTACTTCAACGGTGCCAAATTAAACGACCAGTTCCACGACAACGCTTACACTAAATTGTTGGCTACAACAGCGGTTCGTATACCTGATTACATTCCAGGGAAAACCACTCCTTCATTTCGTCTCCTGTTGTAGTTTCAATGGTACTTTGCAGTTGCCCAGAGCACTTCCTTTGGCCCTATTGTAACTGCCTATAGTTCGCAAGGCACACATTTATATCTAGGCCTGTCTAGCTAGGCCGGTCTGCCTACTCTTAGGCCAGTCGGCATAGGCTTTAATAACGGGTACCTAAGTGACCCCGATTCGCGAGTTCGAAATCCACTGCGGGCTCCGCACAGAGCGGAAGGAGGCATCGCAGAAACTTAGCGTTTAAGGTGTCGGCTTCGCGTCCTGCAATGAGACTGTGAGAAAGGATATAATCAGAAGATCACACGTGGGCACCGTTACGACTTGGTATCTCTCCGTGCGATTGGGTCCCTGTGCGAAACCTCATCCCCTAATCTCTGACTCAACGTTAAGCCTGAAACAGGCCTGCTTCTCCAGACGTGCGTGCTTCAGTCCATGGTCCCTCCCTCTCCATTAAGAGAGTCTTCGCGGGAAGATGTAAAAAGCGCCCCTCGACAAAGAGATTCAACCTTCGCCTTCGCTCTTCGTTAGGAGAAATTTGTCGAGAAGATCACTCTTTGCGTAGCAGTGCAATTAACTGTTTTCTTCTTCGTTTCATCGCCCCGTCTCTTCCTGGGCCCTCTCCACTGGTCGACCTGATCCAGCTCCTAGCCGCTCAGTCAGTGCTACACGAGCGACTCGAGAGCCCCTTTGCAGCAGCGCAGGGATTGTTCCGCGTGAACATGAGATCAGCTCTCTTGCGGCGACGCCTGTTCAACTGGGAATAGACGTCTGAGGAGCAATTGGACCCTCGCAAATAGAGAGAGAGACAGAAGAAAGGGGAGAGGCAGGGAGGTTCTCGCAAATAAAGCTGGTCTTTTGATCATAGGGGCCGTAGCACCCATTGGCATTTCCAGTATCTCCTCTAGCATGCCCCATACGTGTCTTCCTTGTTATCTTCTGCGGGATGCCTAACTATTCCGCGTGTTAAGTAAACCAATTTGTCATTACGGACGACGCATACTGCACTGGCATACGTTTGTGTTAGCAGGAGGCGCTATAGTTCCTTCTTAATTTCGGACAACTAATAAAGCTATGATATAATAGGAAATCCAAGTACTGCAAGAACGCAGACTTAACCAGAGGCAAGAACTGGTGGATATTGCAAATAAACTAATTCGAGGCCCTATAACCAACGAGCTACCATAACCTCTACGCTACAAAATAACATTTATGAATATGCAAAAAGCGGATCTTGCAGAAGCTGTGTACAGGGCTGGACAGTATCGAAGATACATGTATCTCAGATACTATCTTAAGATACTCTTCGGTATATCTTGTATCTTTATCATGATATATCCAGAAGGAAGTGTATCAGTATCTCGATTCTCGATAATTCAGTTGACGCATCGTGCATCTTAAGATACAAGATACACATATTGCAAAATCCACGAAGACCACAGTCACAGAAGGCTAGCAAATGTTGGCAATAAGGCCTTTAAGGTTTAATCAAATATTTTAACACACAATAATTTGATCCTAACACGTATTCTTTATAAAAGACCATGACCAGGAATGTGAACAAATTACAACACAGCACCAAACTGAAACTCAACACTTTCAAACTTACGAATTGCGAGCGCCAGCCACCTCGATGTTTTTGAGAAAATATTGTGTTCTGCAGCGCAATCAAAAAATTCACCGACGATTACGATACTCCCTGATGCAAAATTTGAGTGCAGCTCTATACGTGTTTTCATGTCGTGATATATTGGCTGGCGTGGACAATGTCTCGTGCGGCACGTTGCAAACGGAGCGAAGTGTGGCGCGACTGCCTCGGTAATCGGGAGATCGCGAGAGGCAGCACGTGGGTGACGCGTGGGCGTGATTCACAGTAGCCGCAGCAGACCCTACGCTCACCCAGTGCTTTGTTTCCATATATGGTAACAGTGGACGCGCTCGCCACATGCCTTATCGTTGGCGTCATCGGTGAGCACACGACTCTGTTGCCATCTCGTAGCCATCGTCACCGCAGAGCCCGTCCTGCGCGGTACTACGCTTTTCATCTCGCGCTGTCGCCATAGCCTCCTCCTCTGCTTTCCGCCTCATGGTTCCGCTGCCCCTTCCTCTTGGCGCTCTCTTTGCTATCGCCGTCTTTCATCCCCCGCTGCGCTCCGCGTTCGCTCTTTCATCCTTCACTGTGCTCGGTTACGAGGGACGCCGACGTTCGCCGTAGGAACGGGCGCCTAAGAGCGGCGCTCTAAAACGAAAATCGTGGTGAGCCCAAATTAAAAGTGACCGTCGTTATTTTGCAGGTGAGTATATGCTTAATCAACTGAAGTTTTAGCACATCGTCAGCTCGTACAATTATTTGTTAACACTTTTCATTCATATTTTTTAATATGAATTTGTTTGAAGAATTTTCAGGGAGGCTGGTCAAGGTAGCCTGTTGCTATGGCGTTGCGTTACTGAGCTCGAGATCACGGCTTCGGTTCCCGCCGCGCAGAGGCGTTTGAGGGTCGAAATGCAATAACGCGCCTGTATTCAGATATAGCTAGGCGCACGTTAAATAATCCCGCGTCTACAAAATTAATCCAAAGTCCCTCACTACTGCGTACGTAGCTCACTCGCCATTTCGCAGTTTTCGAACCTAGGACACCAGAATTTAATGTATTCTTTAGGGGTATGTTGTCAGGGCCGAAATGAATTCAGCCAGTATTTATTGAACACGCTTTTGCGAAGAACTGTGCGCGTAGGGCCAGTTTTGAATAATTTGAACAGAAAGTGTGTCGTGAAACGCATTGCTATTCTCATTACGATACTGCATTTTTCACAGTGCGGAAGCGCGTTATCCTTACTAGCAATACATTTCACTTCATACTTCCAATACTTCAGAGTGCATTTTACAATAGGAGATGCTGTCGCTGTAAGTGCCCCTACGGACACTGCGTAATGGAATTCAAAGCCGCAAAAGCAGGTGCAGCACACACGAGAACGATGTTTTATCGCACTTACTTCGCTCGAGGCTGTCAACACGGTCCGCGCTGTCTACCGCTTTCGCGTAGCTTTTACACATCCCCCTGCGTGCCGCCATGTTGTTTGAAATCACTTGGTATATACTAACACTTGTTGCCAGCTTTTTCCGCGATGGCTGCACCTAATTTAGTCAGCAGTTCGCCATCTGGAATGGCCTGGATGCCAGGATCCTGACATCCAGGTCATTCCACATGTTGTCCAGATGTTCCAGCCATGTTGTTCCAACTCGAGTTAGAACAACATGGCTGTCGTCACGATTAACCAGCGACGTCCGAGGGCGTGCAAGGGAATGCGGAGATCGTTTTCGCTTTAGGGTCTGTGTTTCAACTATACGAGCCTAGCTGTCTTTTGTAATGTTCCACCGTAGGGTCATTCACCTTTATTCTGCTATCTTTAACGCCGGAAACTTTGGGCACTGTGACTGCGTCTGCGTCCTCATGTAGCTCTGAATGGGTACTGTCATATTACACAAACGTGTACAATGTAGTTAGTGCGCAGTTTTGCACACGCTACGGGCGAAAAGTTGTCATCACCAAATTTTTAGAGCGCAGCTCTTAATGGCCCGTTCCTGCGGCGAGCATCGGCGGCGTAACCGAGCGAACGAGCACAACAGCCAAGGATGAAAGAGAAAAGCGTAGTGTCCATGATCGCTACGAGAGGGCGCCAGAGTACCGCGCGTATGAGAAAAGGAAGACCACACCTAGAATATTTTGGAACCACATTAACCTATTAAGCAGGAAGTCGCGAACAGGCAAACAGTACAACAACATATCCTTGACGAATATGGAAACAAACTGGAAGGGGTCGCGGCATTAAATTACGTCATTCCAAGGCAATGGCGAGGTGGTTTCTGAGGGGGAAAAAGAGAATAAACGAGAACCAAGCATAAAATGAGTTGATGCAGAGTAACTTCAACTATAAGAAAGCTGAAGAGAAAATTCATAAACGCACAGCCACAGGTTTAGACGAGGTCCCCGTTAGGCTGAATACTGAGCTAGGACTAAAAAGTAAGGAAGCTCTGTTGAAAGCAGTAGAAAAATGCTTACAAGATAGGCTTATACCAGACAGTTGGTGACAAAGTAGAACCAATTTAATTTATAAAGGTAAGGCGGAAAAAGGTTGAATTCACTCGTATAGACCGCTGACGATTACATCAGTAATATACAATCATACCCTATTGGTGGAGCAGCGCACTGACAAGGACAAAGTGGAGAGACACAAGAATACACGACACTCGCTTCACTCGAAACTATTTTATTTTAGAATGAACACTTCATCTTTATATACCCGTGTACCCTCCAACGCTGTGCAAGGTCAGATTAACAGCACTTTTACAAAACACATCCGCGCACACTCGGGCGTCAAAAATAGGCCACATATCTTACACGCTGTGCAATCTTCTCCTAATCTTCAATCTTCTCCTAATCTATGGCGTCCGAGTCATAGTATCAGAAAGGGACTCATGGCAGTTGGTTGTTTCATCGTATCTACAAAACCAGCTTAATCGCTTGAAGGTGTCTGATTCGTTTGTTGTACCAAACTCTGAGGCATTGGTATCGTACTTGAGCACGTCTAACCCAGGAAGGTGCAATTTTTTCAGCGTAGATGTACAAGACTTGTATTATAACATTCCGCATGGTCCCTTGTTAGCCAGTGTAAAGCAATGTATAACGAAAGACAACGATGAGATGGATTTTGTCAACAAGTGTGGCGTATCCGTTAGTACCTTTCTTGAGCTATTAACCTTTTACCTTGAGTCCACTTTTGTACGGTGGAATAATGTTATGTACCGACAGAGGTCTGGGATATGTATAGGCTCAAAAGTCGCTCCGGTACTCAGCACAATTTTTCTAGGTAACATTGACAAGGCAATTGATTCAAAGCTTAACGGCCTTGCATTAAGGGTGTTCCGTTTTGTGGATGATTTTTGGCAATAGTTGAACATGGTGTTTTAGACAGCAGAGTGGGAGAATTTTTGAAAGTGTTCAAGGACAACAGCCAAGGACTGGATTTCACTGTCGAGTTGCCAAAAAATGGCTACAGTTTTTGCTACAGTTTACGCTGCAGTTTTTGGACATGGCATTAACTACAACGTCAGACCACGTTTGCTGGTCATACAATCCGCGGTCAGAAAAGCCCTTACTTAGCTACAATTCAGCACACTCAAAAGTAGTAAAAAGCGGCATAGCTTTTTCATGTCTGCGATCGGCCATAACCAAGTCTTGCCCGGAAAAAATAAAGGAAAGTTTCGGCCAACAAGTTATCAGGCTAAAGAATGCAGGTTATGAAAAACATGTGCTTTGTAGATCAGCCTATAAGTTGACTCGTTATGTGCGCAATGGCTTTCAGAAGGAGCCCAGTAGAAAAGTGAATGACAGAAGTAAGGTTGTGTCAATTCCTTATGCGCACACGATTGCGCATAGCCTAAAAAACGTAGGTAGTAGGTATGGTCTACAAGTAGTTTTTTTTTTCAGCTCATAACAAACTCGGTAAAATTTCTGCCGGACTGGATCGTAAAGTTTCAACAAATGTGAAAGGAAATAGATATAGGTGCACGATTAACCATACAAAGGAATTTGTCAAGTGCAGAACGTCCGTTGTGTATTGTTTACCCATATCCTGTGGAAAAGTGTATATCGGCCAAACGGGATGGTGTGTGAACACAAGACTGATGGAACACAAAAAGTCAATGAGGGGCAACATTCATTCCCACATTAAAGGGCATTGTGCACAGCATGGGTGCTCACCCCTGTACAATGACACTACAATTCTTTCGCACCATAAGGATCAGCTGACCAGGGAATTAGTGGAAGCCTTTCACATTTACAAAAGAAAAGACGGCTGTATAAGTCAACCATCTGTATCTCTGAGCAATAGTGAGGTCGCCTTTCTGGAAAGTCACTATATATAGATCAAATTTGTAAAAATCAATGTGTTAGGGGTACAAAGATTAGGAGAAGATTGCACAGCGTGTAAGATATGTAGCCTATTTTTGGCGCCCAAGTGTGCGCGGATGTGCTTTGTAAAAGTGCTGTTAATCTGACCTTGTACAACGTTGGAGAGTACACGGGTATATCAAGATGAAGTTTTCGTTCTAAAATAAAATAGTTTCGAGTGAAGCGAGTGTCGTTTATTCTTGTGTCTCTCCACTTTGTCCATGTCAGTGCGCTGCTTCACCAATAGGGTATGATGATTAATCACCAACTCGCCCAACTTTCCACATTACTGAGTAATATACAGATTAGCAATGCAGGCGATTAAATTGAAGCTGCAAGCATGGGCAGAGAATAATGGCATATTGGAAGAACTTCAGGATGGTTTTAGAATCGGTTGGCGTCTGGATGATAACTTATTTGTCCTTATTCAGTGTATTGAAATATCCCGAGAAGAAAGGAGACCGCTATATCTGGTTTTTTTCGACATTACCGGAGCATATGACAACGTAGATGGCACCAATTTGTGGGATATTTTGGAAGGGGAACGTATAGGCAACGACTGTATACAGCTATTGAGGGAGATTTACCGAGAAAATACCGTTTGCATTGAATGGGAAGGGATGAGGAGCGAGGATAAAGTTGATATCAACAAGGGACTGAGACAGGGTTGCCCTTTATCCCCGCTGCTGTTTATGATGTACATGGTAAGGATGGAAAGGGCGCTAGAAGCAATCAATATCGGGTTTAACCTCTCATACAAACAAGCCGGCACAATACCTGAGCAGCAGCTTCCAGGTTTATTTTATGCCGATGACATTGCGTTGCTTGCTAACAAGCACAGTGATATGCAACGTCGGCTGATATCTGTGGAGAAGAATGTGAGAATTTAGGATTAAAATTTAGCGATAAAAATCATGTTTTGTGGTATTCAATGAAAACAGTCAACAGACAGGGCCAAGAAATACCTCCAGTAAAAGAATACAAATGCCTTGGTGTATGGATGAACGAAGGCGATAGATATCTGGAGACACCGGAAAAAAACCATAATAGCAAAAGTGAAGAGAAATGCGGCCGTAATGAAGCACAGAGCGCTATGGGGATACAATAGGTGCGAGGTGTTCCGGTGTATTCGGAAAGGTGTAATGGTACCAGGGCTTACATTTGGAAATACGGTTGTTTGCTTGAAGTCAGGGGTACAATCAGGACTCGATGGCAACCAAAGGTCAGTGGGACGCCTCGCATTGGGCGCTTATGGGAAGACTACTAATAAGCTGTACAGCGTGATATGGAGAGGAGGAGGGAAAACTTTATTTTCGTCAGATGCAGAGTTATTTAAATTACTGGGTTTCTTCTGCTAGGCGGCGTGAGGTGGCCGTAAGCCCTTGACTTTCGGCGACCTCCAAAGCCCAGTTTACGGTCCGCAGCTGGACCGCGGGATCCGAGCTGGACACCGCCACCTCCCAGTCTGAAGTGTTATTAAGCTCGAGTTCCGCCCTAGGTTTCAGCCCGGGGCAGTCGCTCATTATATGTGTCAAGTCCGCTTTATAGGCGTCGCAGTTCTTGCATTTAGGTGAGAAACAGCCCGGATATATTAGTGAATATTTGTAAGGGTTGGCAAATGAGCCAGTCTGCAACTGTCTCCAGGTCACCTCTTGCAGTTTATTCAGTGATTTATGCGGAGGGGGGTATTATGGGCTGGACAAATTTTGACGTAAGGGAGGCTCAGAGTAAAATTTATTTTGAAGAACGACTGAGGGAGATGGAAGAAAATAGATCGGGTGCCAGAGTGTGCAGGTAATTGTATAGGCAAAACATTGACCCACAGTGGAGGAAAAGAACTAGGAAGCTTACCAGCAAGTATGCGACCGGTATGGTCATCAATACGGCAACAAAGAACGTGAAACGCAAAGTGAGAGAGGCTGAGACAGTGTCAAGGGTGGCGACAATGGAAAAGAAACCTGCTATCTACCTCAAAGGAAAAAACGAAATCAAGAAAGAAACAATTTATGATAACTTAATGGGAAGCTGCTCACTTTTCGAAGCGAGATCAGGATGCCTTAGAACGCGACGCATGCGCTTGCTGCGGTAAAGCTAGGGAAATGATGGAACATGTTTTATTGGAATGTGAAGACCCCGCTGCCAGTTTAGGCTCCTCTGGCCTCCTTGAAGCCCTTCGGTTCAGGTATAGCAATGGGAAAGTAAACAGGTCCGTTATAGACATTTGTAAGAGGCGGTTGGGGGTTTGGTGGCAGAAAAGTATGGAGACCACAAACAACTGAGACGTACGGAAAAATAGTTCCCAGTAATGGCTCAAATAGTTTGATGCATGAAATTCTTTGTATTTGTGTGTTTTCTCGAAAATAGAAGTAGGACATTAGGCAAAATAATAACAAGAGCTTGATGGCGCAACCCACCACCTCGTTTCAAAGGGGACGCTCATAGCATCCATCCATCCATCGTCTGTTCACTTCATCCATAGAGAAAGAAATTCAACAAGAGGGGACACTCGGCAAAAACTGGCAACAGGAAACACGTCACCATACGTCACGCTATACTTTTGACACCGAACGTTAGCTGCCGCGAGCATCGAAAAAAAAAAAAAGAAAGTGAACTTAACAGGCATTCATTTATTTTTTTAATTCTTTGCCGCGAAAACTAAAACGTTTTGCGTATAAATGAACTTAAGCTTTGCGACTTATTTTCCTTGCCTTACCTAGCCACAGGTCAATGACGCGCCAGTTACATGCGTCATCCGCCATACACTCCCCCGATGCCAGCGAGGATGGCTGCGCGCGCGTTTGAGCGCTCGCGCGCGGCGACCCGTCTGTCTCTTTCTTTTTTTCTTTTTTAAATGTAACCTGGTTTATTGGGCTCTCGGCGTATTCTTGCGTTCCTTCTGCACTGGGACAAGACACCACTGCACTATTGGACTACGGCAAGGTGAGAAATCTTGTTCCCCAGTCTACGACGCAATTAGGCTTACGGCACGGGACCGAGACTTAAGACGCAGTTAGCGAAAAACAGCTCGGCCATCCTGGCGCAGTTAATTTGAGTAAATGAATCGTGCTGAGACATGTTTCCGACGCTTCCTAGGGGACTATTGTAACTTATTTCGGTTTTTGAGCCACACTGGCCGCACAGGGCGCCGTGTCGAGAACTCAGCCGTGGTGTGTAGTCTATAGTGCATCTTGCTAGGAGAAGTTTGTGCCGCTTTCTCTGACGCCAGACATTACTGAAAAGTAATTTCGTTACTTTCCGTAGTACTTTTGAGGCACGCTGGCCGCACAGCGCGCTGTGACGCAGTTAGCGATAAGCAGCTCGGCCGTGGTGATAAAGTTAGTTTGGCGTGTAATGAATCTTAGAGGGACAAGTCTGTGACGTTTTTTGTGGCTCCGCAACAACATATACTTTCTTTCGGTACTCACGCCTGTTGAAAACGCGATGGGCGATTGCCAAGAGTGATAACATGGGGTGTGCTGCTGGCGCCGGCAGAACGCGCGAACGACGAACATATCAGAAACTTGTAATTCGAAAATTACGTCTTCTAAAGGACTGAAAAAAGGCATTGCACCCACGCATTTGACTTGAGTGCCTGTTCCGCCCGTCTCTGTGTATGTCGCGTACCGTCGCGTAGCCCGAGGCCAAGTTTTGGAAACGCGAAGTCGCTCGTGTATTTGTGCTTCCTAAGTGCAGGAAATAATGCCCGGAAATTGGGGAACGCTTGGAAATCAGATGTTTTCATATATGTTTGGGATGAGTCGGGTATTTTCTACGCCATGTATGTAAAAGCGAATTGCTTTTGTTTGTAATTCCGCCCATTCACCGCTTTCGCACGTTTCGCCTCGCAGTATTCCTATGTCTAAATACCAAAATGACTCATGCTTGTAACATGCTGTTACGTGCTTGCAAATGTAACATGCTTGTAATTTACTTTTTTTTTCAGCTGGTACCGTCCGGTGGAGCTTCATACAGGAACCTGCCTTACCTGCTGGTATCACAACGTTGGATGAACGCACAAAAAGCGCGGAACGAGCTTTTATATAGAGCAAAATAAATATTTCCTCATTGCACAAAAGGTCTTGCGTCTACTTTGTGAAATTGCACGTGGCACAGATTCGATGGGACTTTACGAGATCGTTCGCAATCATTTTTACTAAATAATAAACCGATTCTGCACGAAGAGCAAAAAAAAAAGAAAAAAAGGAAAGGAAAAAAAAAAAGGGGGGGGGGGGGCGCAGCCGGCGTGCTAGCTTGCATTCAAAATACGCGCGCCCGAAACCGGAAGTGATGCAAGTGATCGACACCGACCGCTTGGCACGCTGCAGTCAATTCGGCCGCTGGGCCCTATGGAAGTGTCCCCTCTTGTTGAATTCCTTTCTCTATGCTTCATCTTTCTTCGGTCACTACGTTTCATCGGCTAAGAAATGTTAAACGTTATAGTACTTCGACGCACGACACGCCTGCGTGTATCAGAAGTTTCTCGAATGTTATCGATAGTTCTATCCGTTGGCTGTTGCCACGAAAGCTTTTTATAATCTGATTGCATGCGCAACGCGAATTGTGTCGTGCTTTCTCGAAGCCACGCGGACGCCAGCGATTACTTCGGAACCTTCGACGAGTCATGTATAAAAGCCGACGCGCTCGACCCCCATATGAGATTTTCGATGATCACCGACTCTGCTCGCCACCATCGTTGTGCTTGAGTGTTACTTGTTTTGCAACGCTTCGCTCCACCTGCAACGTGCCGCACGAGACAGATTGTCCGCGCCAGCCAATAAATCGCGAAATGAAAACATGTATAGAGCTGCGCTCAAATTTCGCATTAGAAAGTATCGTAATCGTTGGTAATTTTTTTATGTAACATCGCGTTCTCAGTATCACATACCATGATCTTGCTTCAAATAAGGTCAACACTCATGTCTAGAACGACGGAACGTCTCGCTCGTCGAGACTGCACGAGTGACATCTGCAGTTTGAAATAGGCCACATCTGAGCATGCGCAGCGCCAATGATGCGCCGGCATTGCATTTTTATCCTTTTTTATCACCGCGGCTGAAACAACTGCTTTGGCCGTCGAAAGCGCTGTCAACGGTCTAGCGCAAAAACAAAAACAAACAAGCAAGTAAACAAACAAACAAACAAAAAACGCAGTGAATCGTTCTCGGCATCCGGTGCAAGCTATGCTTTAAACTTATTCTTATTGACAATGTTATCACTGACAATGTTCGCTCACGAAACGCACAAGCAAATAATAATAATAATAATAATAATAATAATAATAATAATAATAATAATAATAATAATAATAATTTATTTCCCATGAAAAGAATTACATGGTGGGTTTCTGGATAAAAAGTTGCGCGCAGGCAACTTGACCAGCCTAAAAACCCATCAAAGGCAACAGAGGGCGTCGGGCGCTCACATGTGAGTAAATAGATCGGAAGGTGTCAATTAAAAAAAAAATGTGTATACGAGACAGGTAGCAATACACTTTAACAATTAGAAAAACAAGTAGTCTGCATTAACAAGGAGATATTGAATTTATACATGAGCATTATAGATAACATAAAGAAAGTCTTATTATACGAAAACAGGGGAAAAAATAGGGAAAAACATAACATAGCACTATATTCAGTGTAGCATAAACTAAAGCAAATAAAGGGGGGAAAGGTCATACAGTATTGCATATGAAACAAACACATTAAACAACAAGGATTAGTTTAACAAGGATTAGTTTGACTGAAAGTAGTTGTGCAGGCTGCATATGGACAGAAGGTCTATTTCTCGTAAGGCGAGGTTATTGAGTAGAGTCGGAAGTGTATGTCGAAGCATTTGTTAACCATAATTCGTTCTTTAGTGCGGAATGTTCCATTGTTCAGGTGTCGTAGTGTCATAGGCTGCGACATGTTCGTGTAGGCGAGCTATGTTTCGGATTCCGCTTACCGCGTGCTTGAGCTCCTTGCGATACGTCAGTGCCAAACGGTGTTGAAAGAGATTTTGAATTTTAAGTAGATTAAGTGTTGTGAATAGTGGCTGAGTAGGAGCATCGTACGGCTTATTACATATCAAGCGTATTATTTTTTTCTGCAAGATGGAGAGACAGTGTATATTAGTTTTTGATGCGGTGCCCCATACTAGACAGCAGTAATTTAAATGACTTAAGAATAAAGCATTGTAAATGAGTATTTTTATTTTGCGTGGAAGATATTTAAGGCAGTACACTGCACCAACGACTTGGGACAGTTTTCCAGTGAGGAAGTCGTAATGGGTGTTCCACGTCATGTGCTCATCGAAGAAGACACCTAGCGTTTTTATTGTTTTTACAATTTCAATTCTTGAGCCTCCTATAAGTAAATCTGCTTCTGGGGTAGTTTTTTTTATTTTTAGCTTGAAACAACACTGCTTTAGTTTTGTTTGCATTAATTTTAAGACCGGTTTCAACAGACCATTCGTGGACTTTCCTTAGAACAAGGTTATCGGTCATTATGAGGCTATGTGCATTGTTTGATTTAAACAGCAAAGTGGTGTCGTCAGCATAAATAACATATTTGGTGTTAGAATCAACATTAACCAAGTCATTTACGTAGAGATTAAAGAGGAGGGGCCCCAGGATGCTTCCTTGTGGAACGCCAACCTTGACTGGTCTGACATGGGATACAACGTCAAGTTCCACTAGCTGCTTTCTGTGTTTCAGGTACGAAGTGATTATGTCTAGAGCTATACCCCGTATACAGTAATATGTTAATTTTTGCAATAGAGCATGATTTATACTGTCGAATGCCTTACTGAAATCTATAAATACTCCTAGGGTTAAACAGCGCTCTTCAAGGTTGTTCAGAATGAATTCTTTTTGTTCAAGAAGGGCCATTTCCGTGGATAAATGTTTTCGAAAGGCATACTGCCAATTAGATATCAGTCTCTTTGTTTCAGTGAATACTGTTATACGACAGGCAATAATTTTCTCCAATCCTTTCGAAAAGATAGGTAATATTGAAATTGGTCGATAATTACACATTTGTCTTTTATCTCCTTTTTTGAATATTGCAAGTACCTTAGCAACCTGCATGTTACAGGGAAACACACCAGAGGAAAGACAGAGATTGTAGATATACATTAGCACTGGAGCTACAATGTCAATATTATATTTCACAGCCTCCGCTTACTACTCATGTATGTTGTGCTTACATTTGACAGCGTTCTTGAGGTACCTACATGTGTTGATTTCAATAAATCTCATAAGTTCAGGATATCTAGGCAGCAATTTTCTGTATGTGCGATCGAAACCTACAATTATTCGCAATTAACGTTGGCGGGTTGACGACCAATAAACGATGAAAGTAGGTTTGTAAAATTCACTCCTAACAAACGGCAATAAAAGCAATGCATTATGCAAAATCCACGGCGCGATGCGCGAGATATACATAATGTGCAACGCAATGTCGGTATGACGATACCGCGAACTGAGAATAAGCCTGCAGTATAAGTATAGCGAACTAGAGTATAAGGGCGCCGAGCCGGGCGATTCCGCGCATTTTTCTTTTTTGGCGGCGCTACACCGTTGACAGCGCTTCTGCCGGCCAAAGCAGTTGTTGCAGCCGCGGCAATAAACAAGGAGAGAAAACGCGAGGCAGGCGCGTCATTGGCACCGCACATGCTCAGATGTGGCCTATTTCAAACTGTAGATGTCGCTCGTGCAGTCCCGAGCGCGACACTCCGTTGTTCTAGACATGAGTGTTGACCTCTGTACAACGTGATTGATTTCATTGTTTGCTTCCGTTATAGTTTGATAGCTGATCCATCGTGCCTATCCTTTCTGTGCCAGCATCCGTGACTTTCCACTGCTGCTGTGTTTGCCGAAAACGTAATAGCTACTGGTTATTTTCGTTACTCATTTTCTCTACTGCGTGTCGACGTTTTACGAAAGTTACCTAAGTTTTTCCGTGTTTTTTCAACGTCCTCGTGAAAACTGAGAGAAGTACTGCAGTACTGATGCCAAAGGTGAACGATCGGGGAAGATTAAGTCCACTTTTCTCGAGCATATATTTCGCAAATTTATATCAATGAGCTCACCATGGCTGTCGGTAGTCGGCATGGCATCTTAAATGGAGCATCATCTGATGTTGCATCCTTTGCCGTTTCATCGCAAAGCGACAAAGTTACTGCAATTAAGGTGAGCGTTTTGCGAGGCCATCAGCGGCAAGCACAGCAGCACCTCAAACTTTTTTGCTCACATAAAGTTACATGCACTTTCAACATTGGTGCAAAAACCGTATGTGTCATCGTCATTCAAGCCCGTTTAATGCCTCCTAAAAGTGAAGGATATGTAGCTTGACATATTGTTTATCAAAATTGTTATGTCTCTCGAACACTCGCAAGCCCACTAAGTGCGTAATTGGATGGTTGATGTGCGGCAATCACAAGATTGTTTATAGTGCCACGCGCTTGGGCCACTTGCAGAAGACGAGGACGGTCTAGTTCACGAGCTAGCGCCTTGGTCTTTTGTCGGTGCTGCGCCTGATGTAGCTGTATGTATATATATATATATATATATATATATATATATATATATATATATTGTAATGAGGAGAGACACAGAGACAGCACCCGTTCCTGGGCCGGCTGTTCTATATCCCCTTCGTCGTCATCTTCTCTTCTCTCTGTCCGCGCCCGCAGTCCGAGCGCCCGAGCCTAGGTGAGTCTTTTTCTTCATTACACTCGGCCACGCTTCCGAAGATAGCTCAGGTGGTTGTGAGAACACGCTGATTGTGGAAACCAGGGAAAGCCGTCCTGTGCGCAACCAGCGTCTCTGGGGGTCGGCACTGACTGTTGCGCTCTGGTCGCAGGTCCCGCCGACGATTATCTCGTCGCAGTTGGGAAAACGGGGCAGGCGATCTTGGACAGTGAACCACCGTCTGTCTCACAATGCGGGATCGGTCGCACTGGTTGCAGTCGGTCGTAGTACGAAGGTGCTTCGAGGTGATCAAACCGGCTCCTCTTGACAAAACGTCGCGCACAACCGGGCTGTGCTCTTCAAAAGCCGTTCCGTCGGCAGGATGTGATAGGCCTGCGATGTGCATTGTGAGAGGCGGTGTTGCGAGCTTTTGAAGGCTCGAAGCAGGGGACGGCTGGGTCTGCGCCGAAACCGATGGTCTCTTGCGCGCATTTTGAGAGGGCTTCTTGTGCGTATTGCGCGTTGATAGTCGCCTGTGCGTCTTGTAGACTGTTGGCAACGAATGAATGTCTCCGCATTCGGCTAATGACGGCTGCGAAGTCAGGAGTTGGGGTTCCGACCGGGTATGAAGTATTTCATGTTTAGGATCCGTGGACAAATTGGTGGGGTCCAGTAGTTGTAGCGCTCCATCATCAGAGCTCGACGAAATATTAGACGGTTGATCCTTACTTGCGGCACCGGAAGACGAGGACGGGCCCGCGATACCCAGCGGGAAAGAGGGCCGGTACTCTTAACTGCAACCTCGTTTTCGGCGCCTGTAGTTCTGAGCTGAGCCTTGAGTATGAGCCCGGTGGCCACCCGGCAGTGGGCCAAAGATGGGGCGGTGGTCCGCCGAGTGCTATCCCCCGCCTGGTGTGGGGCTGATATCATCGTCCGGTGAGCCGGAGTTGTCGGTTGGTGATGCGCCGCCCGGTGGTGGGTCGACACAGGAGTGGCGGTCGCCATGCGTTTCCCACCGTCTGGGATGACGCCGACGCCGACACCCGGGGAGCCGGCTGCTGTGTCGGGGCAGCCTACGGAGATTGCTGCCGGAGGGACGCATGGTACACCTGCCGCAGCATCGAGGTTGTGTCTCTCAGGAGCACTGTGCTTCCTGCGCACGACTGGTGCGACAACGTGGTGGTACTGAGGAGCTCCGACCGCACAGCAGTGCTGGCCGGGCTCGTCGCAGGCATACGTGAGCGGGCCGAAAGCAGCGATCAGAGCTGTACTCCATTCGTTCCAGGACCGCTGCTTGATGCCTGCGTAGTTATCCCATGCCTTGGCGGCACCGCAGAGTCGTTTCGCTGCAACCAGCCACCTGGTGTGGTCGGGCCAGGCATGACGATCACCCAAGGCATTGATGTTGCGAAGCCAAAGGATGACGTCGTCTTGAAAGCCGCGAAATGTCGGTATATTCACGAACGACGGCTGCAGGAAAGCGTGGACGGCGTTCCCAGGCAAGACGCAACCGCTGACAGATGCGAAGGCGCTCGTCATACCCTGGAGCTGTTGTGTCAGCAACGAGATGGCTCGCATGACGTCCGTCAACTTGCCGGCTGAGTCGCCCGTTGAGCCAGGGGTGGAATCCGTGCACCCTGAAAGCGGCAGCAACGGCCGTACTACTCAGGCCAGCCGGACCAGTGGCCAAGGGAGCGTGAACGGCATCCGGTGAGCCAGGACTGGTGGCAGTCGCGGTACTCACTGCAGCTGGAAGCATGGTCTGGGGAGCGTGAACAGCATCCCGAGCTGGCTGAGATAGCGAAGATATAATGGGGCAGGGATCCAGGGCATGGGAAGCGTGGACGGCGTTCCCTGGCCGCAGGGAAAACGTACCACGGCGAGGATCCATGTCTAAGGCAGCGTGGACGGCATGCCTTGGCGGATCGGAGGTCGAGGTAGTCCCAGGCGCGGCATCTATGCCAAGGGAAGCGGCGACGGCGTTCCCTCGCCAGAAGGACCCTGGACAGCGAGATGCCGGAGGATGCAAGGCCTCCGCAGCACGGTGCTGAAGGCTGGAGCGCCTTAAGACGGGGCGGGGCGTTCGTCGGCTTCGTCGTCATCCTCTCTTCTCTCTGTCCGCGCCCGCAGTCCGAGCGCCCGAGCCTAGGTGCGTCTTTTTCTTCATTACAATATATATATATATATATATATATATATATATATATATATATATATATATATATATATATATATCCTAAGAAGCCAACAAACAATGACACCAAGGACAACATGGGGGAAATTCCTTGTACTTACTAATTGAAGTAAAGCAGTGAGAAATTAATGTAATTGAACATGGATGAAAAAAAAACAACGTCCGCAGGTGGGGAACGATCCCACGTCTTCGCATTACGCGTACCATGCTCTTACCATTGAGCTACCGCGGCGACGTTTTCCCATCCACTTTTCCGGGCTATATATCTTTTTACTATACTACAACTAACCTTGGGAGTGTTAGCCAGCGCCACCTCTAACAAACCTTGGTGACGGATGTGGAACACGCTTTCTGCCGCAGCCGTCAGGAGTACGTGATCTTTTAGGGTGAAGGCAACTTGTCAATAAACCCACATATGCTACCTGCAGGCATCAATGGTGCCGGATTCGAGACCCTCGTTAGGTAATGAACGAGAAGAAATTGTTAGGTGGCTTCTTAGTGTGTGTGTGTGTGTGTGTGTGTGTGTGTGTGTGTGTGTGTGTGTGTGTGTGTGTGTGCGTGTGCGTGTGCGTGTGCGTGTGCGTGTGCGTGTGCGTGTGTGTGTGTGTGTGTGTGTGTGACCACATACAATGACCAACACAGAAAATAAAGCCAGGGAAAGCATCGGGGAAGTTAAGGGGAAATGCGAAAAGATAACTTGTCGCCAGTGGGAGCCGAACCCGCAACCTCCGCAGTGCGTTGCACTACCAATTGTGCTACAGCGACGGCCTTCAATTCGTCCACTAACTTGGAGTTACTAGATCTAGCCCTAGGAGCGTTAGCCAGCTCAGAACCATGGTGGGCGGATGTGGAACATCCTTTTTATAGCAATTATATGGACACTCAAAAGCAGATTTCTGCCGTCGATCGCCGTCGCCGTCGCCGTGAGGTTCCGTATGACGTCATTTGGAGATGAAATCGTCGCCGATGATGATGATAAGTGGTTCTTGAGGGAAAGATTCGAGACCGCGCGCCGAACGCTGTAAACGAGTGAAAGGGCGCGAGGGCGCGTCTTCACTGACACATAAGGCGGAGAACAAACGCGCGTTCTGCGCCGTGAAGTTAAGGGCTGCAGTGGAAGTAGACAATCACCATATATGTAGAGCAAACGCGCCTTCTTCAGACGCGAGAATGGGGTTTTAACCCGATGGCGTCACGTAACACGTGATCTTGGGAGAGCAGGCGCATGACTAATAAACCCTCGCATGCTACCAAATGACATCAAGGCTACCAGATTCGAGACCCTCGCAAATGAATAACCGAGAGAAGAAGAGGGAACCGAGGAGCTCGATTTTGTTAATCATGACCACATAAGGCCAACAGACAATGAAGCCAAGGAAAGCATCGGGGAAGTTAAGTGTGGTTGCAAGTGGAATGTAGACAAAAATTAAGAAAAGGGAAATGAAAGTGGACGAAAAGATAACTTGTCGCCGGTGGGAGCCGAACCCGCAACCTCCGCATTACACGTGCGTTGCACTACCAATTGTGCTACAGCGACGGCCATCAATTCGTCCACTAACTTGGGTATTTATGTTTACTAGATCTAGCCCTAGGAGTGTTAGCCAGCGCCACTCAGAACCATGGTGGGCGGATGTGGAACATCCTTTTTAACCCGATGGCGTCACGTAACACGTGATCTTGGGAGAGCAGGCGCATGACTAATAAACCCTCGCATGCTACCAAATGACATCAAGGCTACCAGTTTCGAGACCCTCGCAATGAATAAACGAGAGAAGAAGAGGGAACCGAGGAGCTCGATTTTGTTAATCATGACCACATAAGGCCAACAGACAATGAAGCCAAGGAAAGCATCGGGGAAGTTAAGTGTGGTTGCAAGTGGAATGTAGACAAAAATTAAGAAAAGGGAAATGAAAGTGGACGAAAGGTAACTTGTCGCCGGCGGGAGCAGTTTCGACGCCTGCATACGGCACGCATCGATCCTGACTGGGAGCTTACCACTGTCGTTGAAAACTAAAGTGTACAATCATTACATTCTACCGGTGCCAACATATGGGGCAGAAACTTGGAGGTTAACAAAGAAGCTCGAGAACAAGCTATGCAACCGCACAAAGAGCGATGGAATGAAACATGCTAGGCCTAACGTTATGAGACAGGAAGAGAGCGGTGTGAATCGGAGAGCAAACTGGGATAGCCGATATTCTAATTGACATTAAGAGAAAGAAATGGAGCTGGGCAGTCCATGTAATGCGTAGGACGGATAACTGGTGGACCATTATAGTTACAGAATGGATACCAAGAGCAGGGAAGCGCAGTCGAGGACGGCAGCAAACAAGGTGGCGTGATGAAGTTAGGAAATTTGCAGGCCCAAGTTGGAATCAGCTAGCGCAAGGCAGGGGTAATTGGAGATCGCAGGGAGAGGCCTTCGTCCTGCAGTGGACATAGATATAGGCTGATGGTGATGATGATGAATTTGCTATCGCAATGGATGCTTCGCCTTTCGGGCGAAACTGCGGCTTTTTTTTTTTTTTGCTTTTTTTTTTGTTTCGAATGCTGGACCGCAAAGGTGGAGGTGCGGCTCTTACATAAGTGCTACCCTTAGTATAGTAATACAAAATTGTCTTCCTTGTGTGAGCAGACAGGAACAGCTCGCTATTCAAATTTTGTGCAGAACCCTCTTAAAAACCGTCGCATATGCAGTTAATTGGTCAAATTGGATTCGCTCGACACTTTCGATTTAACTAAGCGCTTTCTGATGCACTTCACGTTGAAAAACGTTCAAAAACGAAGCCTGCTCGACTGCTTTCGCATACTGCAAATAAGTTTTCTTTTTTTTCTTTTCTTTTTGCATGCATGATTTATATACAACGAATGACGTAGGCTGTGACTGCAGCGATACAGTAGTAACTACGCGTTGCTTGCACATGAGCACGAAGTAGCGCTGACAAGCGAGAACAGATAACCATTCATGAAGGGTTGTTTCTCCTTTTCCGGGTTACGTCAGGTTGCAAGACGATCGCATAAGTTCGTTTCCATGTATACGGCAATTTTTAGTGTTGTATTTATTTGATGTGTAGGGAATTACGTTCGTAAAAAGACGGACAGGATACCAGAAGATTTTACGCTCTTCGATCTATTAGCAACAGCGAATAAATCGCAGTATATCCTCATATATATTATACCCTATCATCCTGCCCTTCCTGTCACGAATGTTATATTAGTTTATTTGTACGAAAAGTAAGCTAATTTATGTTCTTTCAATTACTCTGTTCTATAACAGTATAGTATGCGATATATCACGACAGTCAGCCTGGAATAAATGCTTTCAACCGTTCTGGGGTGCGATCTTGTACGCGTTCCAAAATGGAACGGAGGCGGTCCGTTCCATCGAGCCGCACACGATTGGTCAATTTGAACCGTGAGCCGCACACGATTGGTCAATTTGAACCGTGACGATCAAATTGACCAATCGTTTGGGGCTCGATGTACGCTGTACGCGTTTGGAACGCGTACAAGATCGCACCCCTGGTGTCCTGTCCAGTACGTTCACCGCTAAGGTAACAAAATTTATACATGTTGTAGGCACAACTTCTGCTTCATACGCTACAAGTGTTAAAACTCTAGCCGTAACAACCGAAAAATGATAATGTCCGTTTAAGATATACGTGGTTGTATAGCTGTACCTCATTATGCTCTCTTTGCGGGAATGATGGCAAGATGCAAGAAGCATTGCTTGAGAAAAAACACTGATTTTTTCATAAAAAAAGTAGGTGATCTAAGCAGTTACAGATTTGAATATAATTGTAGAACCGCAATATGTCAACACGTTGCCATGATTCACTGCACACGGGACCACTGAATAGACCATTCCATGAACACCTACTGCATGCACAGAAGAAAATTTCAATTCTATTTTATTTCTTGCAATTGTTTACACAAGTAACTGTATTCTATGAGCACCCGTTTCATCGATATGACTGTCAACACGCGAGTGACTGCGAGGAGCCGTGGACTTCGCCGCTATACCTAAAATAAGTTTTCAAAAATGTGCTCACCATTGGTGGCATGAGCTCCTTGGCCCGAGACGGTACCCGTGGTCTCACGCCGCCCAACGACCGTTGTGTTCATTATGGCTGTTGTTCTCACTGTGCTTGTTGTAAGCGTTCCTGAAGAAATCACCGTGCATCAGTTTTTCCTTGCAATGTCAAAACACTCGACAACTTCGACAAGAACCAGCGCGCCCACGGCAATTTACCAGGTTTCTGTGCCACGACAAGCGCAATTCGCTATCAGGTGATGCCCTCGTTCTAATCTTTCACGAATCTCGCCGACACTTTCATAAGATATCTAAGGCCCTTATGGTGTATTGTGTGCCGAGAACGAAATATCGCAGCCGATTATGTCTTTTCACTTTTCTCATACGAGTATCAGTTTTTCATGAACACTCTGTTTCATCGACGTGATCAGCCGTTTCATCGACGTGACAGTCGATACGGAAAAAATGAAAAGCCACAGACTTCACCGCTATCTTAAAAAAGAAAATCACGGCAGAAACATTTCGCTATGATGATCTAAGTCCATGAGACGCATTTCTCCCCTGCACGGGGCGCACTAAAGGCAGTCCCAGACGGTGCCCGCCGCATCAAATTCATCTTCGACAAAGTGCTTTTAAAAGTACGCGTCTTCGTCGCGCAAGTGGCAGTTCCTCCTGTCGGCGCGGTTTGGTCTCTGCGGCCTGTTCTGCGGCCGATCTCTTGGCGTGCTGCTGTTCTTCGGCCGCGCGTCTCTCGCCGACCCATCGTTTCGGTAGCATGGCATACCTATGCAGATATTTTACATTCTTGTGCGCCTGTGCCGCTTGATATTTTTGAGGGCCCATTGTTTTATGTGAAAGTAGTGGCCTACGTGCGGCATAGCGCAGCTAGCGCCACTTAGTCGCGTTATTTGTGGCGCGTACACCCGTACAGGGGCGGGCGGAGCAAGGCGAGGTGGCGCCAAGCGAGCAGCGGCGTGCGTGGCGATGATCGGCGACAAACTCTGTGACCTTCCACGGGCTCTTGTTTGACCTTCGCTCCGACTAAATAAATAAATGCTTCGCATTTAAAATTAAAAACGTGCTCACCAATCGCTCCACGAGCTGCTTGGGCCGAGTCGGTGCCCGTAGTCCGGTCTTGTCCCACCACCACCGTGCTCGTTGCGACTATTGCAATTGTTCCTGAAGAAAGTATCGTACATTAGTTAGTAGTGGGAAAATACCCCATAATCTGAATAAAATTGTGGAACCGCAATACGTCAATATCTTGCCATGATCCACCGCAAAGGAGACCATTGATTCAATGACAACTTAGGTTACTGTATGCCTAGAAGGGGAAATTCGAGGCTATTTGATTTCTTCAATTTTTCTCTACTAATCAGTTTTCTTGAACGCTCGTTCCATCGATGTGACAGTTCACACATCATAAATTGTGAGAAGCTGTGTACTTCGCTTTTTCTTCAATACAAATTTTCAAAAATGCGCTCACCATTTATGGCATGAGCTCCTTGGCCCGCGACGGTAGCCGTGGTCTCGCCCTGCCATGCAAACGTTGTACTCGTAGTGTCCATTGGGCTCTCTGGAACGTATTTGGTAGTCATGTTTCTTGTAGTTGTTCCTGAAGATATAATCCCGCATTATTTTGTCTTTATCATTTGAAAACACCCGACAACTTCAACAAGAACCGCGAGCACGGGAATTTCCAATGCGTCTGTTAATGGAAACAGCCACGTAAGCAAAGCACAAGACGCGAGATCTTGCTAATATCAGGTCATGTACGCAGGCGTCCTAACCTTTCGCGAATCTTGCAAACAGTGTCGCAAGATAATACCAAAAGCGCAAATGGTGCAACTTATTCGGAGAAAGAAAATTCAAAGCCAAGTTTGTTTTGTTTTTTTACTTTTCTGAAGCAGCAGGATCTTGTGTGTCGAACAGCACAAAAGAGACGAGGACGAAAAGACAGGAACAACGGCCGGGCGAGCATAAAACTGTGCAAGCATAAGCTTGTCTCGCCGCCTGTCGGCAGATGCAGAAAGCAGCGTTTCAATGACGGCAGTTGCGTGTTCCAGGAGCGGGCAACACGTGGCAAACCTCCCTGACTGGCTGCTTTCTGTAGCCGCCAGCAGGCAGCGACACAAGCTTATGCTTGCAATGCTTGCGCCATTGTGGCAGAAGCTCGCATCCCCATAAGTGCAGCCACACTTGCACATTTTGTAGCGTGAGCTACACTGGGCGAGGTTGAGCAGTTTCGCGTGGCTCCTGGAGAGCCGTGCGGCGCATGCGCGAGGAGCAGTGACGTCACACGGCGCACAGCAGGCGCGCCGGGCGTTTGCCTGGCGTTTCCGCTGGGCGTTTATTGCTGCTCAGCGGCGCAGAAGAGCGGAGAAGCTTAATTCATCGGATCCCGAAGTAGTTGCCTGGCAATTAGCGGTTGAGCGTAGGAAGAACGAACAGAAGAAGGCTAAACGTGCTGCGGAGACACCTGAGCAAACGGGAAAAACGTCTAGCAAAGCGGCGTCGCAGGAGGCTGAGCGACGTGCCCGAACATCTCAGCAGCAGCAACAACAAGACGCCGTCGATGACGTCAAGGCTCGCCTGTTGACTGACTATGCCGTGAAACTTAGCGAAAGCGCCAGTGCGACTCGGACCTGAGACGGACTTCGTAAACAATCCGTTTGATATGTGTGCGACGTGTGTGAAAGACTGTGGCACATGAAAGACTTGACGCCGGTAAGTAGTGCCATGCGTGAAACGTTGAGTTTAGCGGCGCCGCCTGAGTGAGGTGAAACCATGGCGCGGGTTTGTACAACGTGCAAGAGCTTTCTCTTTAAGCAGAACTTTCTCGTTCTCGCTGCAGTGTGTGTCATTGAAGCAGCAGTAAGCATGATAATCAAGCTATTCCTAGACAACCAGGAAAGCTAAGAATAACCAGCTGAACCTTGGCTCACGCTACGTATATCCTGGCACAACCGAGCTAAGCCACTGCTACTTTTTTCTTTAAAACCAGGCAATTAACTGGCAAGTGCTACACTGAAATACGTGGACTCCAACATGCAATCCTTCTGCAAATTTTCAGCAAGAACAGTGCAGCGGTGAGCGCAAAACCTTTTTCGAAGATACGCAGCGAAATATGCAGCAGCCTGAAAAGCATGCGGCGCACAACGACGATGTTATCGCCCTTGCACTATATAAGGAAAATCACGGCGACGCCAGTGGTGGTGGCAGAAATGCGCCTGGAGCGTCACTATAATTGCTATTGCACTAAAACGTGCTCACCACGGGCGGCATTAGCTCCTTGGCCCGAGGTGTTACCCACGGTCCAGCCTTGTCCCACGACCGTTGTACTTGTTTTGGCCGTTGAGTTCGTTGCGAGTGTTCCTGAAAAAACAAATCATCGTGCATTACTACTCCTGATAATGTAAAAACACCCGACAACTTCGAGAACAACCAAGCCCACGGCAACTTACAAGGAATTAGTGCAGCAGAGAAAGCAGCGC